>NW_028296671.1:52876-124020 GCF_055471065.1 Atractosteus spatula | reverse complement strand
TTTGCTGTGTTTTAAGAGGAGTGTATGAAGATGACGGAAGGAGGATACGCCCATTCCTCACGGGGAGCTCAGAGCAACGAACTGCGCCTACAGCTCGCTGAGTCTTTTCTCATATAACTGCGGAGCCCGGACACAGCGTCTTCAGCCAGTGTTGGAGATTCACAGTTCAGAAAACAGCTGTCTTGAGCAGAAACTGATCTTCCTGCTTTCGTTAAGGTTATTGGAAATGGCGGTTACTGTGGGGTATAGTGCTAGTATCTCTCTTCTCTGGCTAAACACTATCTACTGTAAAGTATAGAAATAGATAAAAAAGCTCAAATACTTCAGTAAGGCCGAGCAGATAGGAAAGTTTAATAAAAATGTTCTGTAAATCAAGTTTGCCTATATTTTAGAGCTCTGATATAATCCTCTCTGCTCCTGCCGCTGTCACTGGGAGTGACTGCATTCCGTAGGGCTACAGGTTGATTTCACAATGTCACATTTAATGAAACGCAGGAGAAACAGCAAGGAAAACAATGTTTTAATAAGTCTTCATCTGGTTTTATATTTCGGTCTTTCACCATTGAATGCATATGTAAATCTTTACTCGATTACAGGCAATCCAAACAGTTCTTAAGGCAGAAATCGAAGCCTCTTTGACTTCCCGCTAATCACATTGAAGTGTTCACGAAGCATTTCCCTGCCCATGATGGGCCCGCAAACCGGTTTCTCCGTTTTCCTCTACCTGTCATTTTCAGCGAGCACAAGACGGGGAGAAAAGGAGACTAGCTGTCAGGAATGGGGTTTGAACCCAGGCCTCTATTCAGAGACCAGAGCACCCAAACAATGGAAGGATATGAAACCTTGAGTCTGGCACTTTAGACCACTTAGCCATCCTGATGAGCTATACAAGGTGGTGTGTTGAAAGCACCAGTAGTTCACTAAACTGAGCAATGCTTTGCTGGAGAAGCGCCAAGTTGCCTGTTGTTGACTAAACGGATCGTGGAAATCAAATATTCGGATCGATTCAGAGTGTGCTTTACAGCCTTTGTGTAATATTTTGATCTGCTAGGGAGCAGTTGTCTTCACAATCTGAATTATCTCAAATGGAGTGACGTCAGTGTAAAACAGCTTGCATTTTTGGGAACAGACATTGTATTGCGTATTTCTAATTGGTTTATTTTCCTGATAGTATTGTATTTCCTGATGCATTGTGATGCATAAAAGCCAGCTGCATAAAGCTCTGTTACGCATCATTTATGACGGCTTTTCAAATAGCAGCCAGTGCAGGATCAAGACATACTCCTGGCTTCACACTCTGAACAACCAAGTCCTGCTTATTGTTGCTGAGGGTTGCGATTTGTTGCCCTGAAACGTCGCCATTAAGTATCAGAATGTGTTATGCATTAAACACAACCCACAAGGAAATAAAGATTGTAGCGTGATTCGGGAAACTATTGGAGAGGTATGTTTTAGGTGCTCAGCTACCACAGTGGGTAGAGCATGAAACTTTTAATCTCATGAGTTTGAGTCCAATTTGGGTTTCTTGATTTCCTCTTGATCTCTCCAACCATGTAGTAGGATCATGCAAGTAGGACGCGATAGCATACTGGGATCCCTAGTGCCTAATGACTTTTCATAATTCAACTTGCTTACAGCGTTGGGCTTTGTTCAAAAACTGCTGTGAAATCAAGAGCTGAGCAGGAGTCTGTGTAAATGGAGGCAGGTCTGCTCACGAGCAGGGAAACACTTCATCGTTTACTAATTGAAGACCACAATCTGCCAAAACACTTATGCTAATTAGTAACACTTTTGAAGTATGTATTATATTGTAAATACTCTTATTTGAAAAAGCTTAAATTCGCATACTGTTATTTGGACAGCGCAAACCAGTCTGACCTCCTACAACTTTCTGTGCCCGCTGAGTAGATCTTAAAGCAGCTGCAGCCAGAGTAGCCGTGATGGCAAGACAGTGCTTGGAGTTCAACTATTCTTATTTCTTCTGCAGAACCACCGGTATCGGAATATACTGATCCGCATAAGTAGCGCTTTTGGTTTCTGATCATTTTTATTGAGCGCTGCTCTAAACTTTACATTTGTTTGGGCTAGTTTTCTTTTTTCTTTCTTATTATTTATTGACGTGTTAAATGTTAATTGCCTCAGTAGTTGCCTCGGTGATTTTTGGCTCTTCTCCCTTGCAGGGTGACGGCAAACCTCTTTAGAGAGGGAGTCCCCCACGCACAGCTTTTCTTCATCAAGAGCAGAGACAGAAACAGACTTCAAACTGAAATGAATTACTTCTTGAGGGTTTATGACCGTCTTTAAAAAGCTGAGAGAAGGCGAAAATGTCTTTGGAAATGAGGAAATGTCTGCTAACAGTAATCAGAGCTCACGCTCAGCTGCAGACAAGTGCTCCACCATAGTACAGTGTTGAGTACCCCTGCTTGTTGCGCGGGAGACTGGAGTATGTTTCTGTGACAGGGTGCTGGTTTAATTTTTTAACAACCTGACTTCACTTAAAAAGTGTGTACTGTGTACTAAGTTTCGGACTAGTTAGTGTGGTAGAATATGGAAATCGTCTCCAGCTCTGAGCTTAACTGCAACAAGAAGTCGTGCTGAACAAAGTCAGACCCCAGCTGAACTTGTGCTCAGTGTGGTGCTCAGGACTCAGGAGCATTGTTGTGGTTCTAATTAGCATGAACTGCAGGGGCTCTGAATCAGAAGATTTCAATTTATCTGATCAGTAAATTAAAATGCAAGACACTGTTACGATCCCTGCCTCCCGGCAAGGAAGAGGCAGAAGTAGGCGTAGCCTTACTCCATCTGTTTACCTATCAGTTTTCCTATTCACCACCACACCCCCGTCTCATCCTACTTAAACACCTGTCTTTCCATACCTCCTTGCTCAGTATTGGTTTACCTTTCGAGCTTCCTGGTTGCGCTACTCCTACTTCTACCTTGTGTCCTTCTTGGTTACGGTTTACGGTTTTTCCCCTACGAGTTTTTTTGACTACGGTTTTTCGGATCACGGCTTGGCTTCGTTTCTCACGTTCTGTTTTGGATCTCTGGCTTCCCCTGGACTATCGGATTGCTCTATTGTCTACGGTATCGGATCACGCTTTGGCTTCGGTAACTCATTCCCTTTTGGATCAACGGTTTCCCCTGGACTTTCGGCTCGTTCCTTCGACTTCGGCATTCTTTGGATCACAGCTAGGCTTTGTCAGCTCCTGCAAGGGGGTTCATTCACTGGTTTCGGTTTCACTTACCGAATCCGTAACAGACACTTTAAAATAGGATTATTACTTTGTCTCTGTCCTTTTTGTATATAACCGAATGTCCCTCACGGTTTAAAAAATACCAGTAAGGACACATAACTCTTAATTCGGTACTCATTGCAAATATTCCAGAAACAAGCACGTCCGGCAGAAGGGGTTGAAGGTGAACATGTATCGTATTTTAATGGCTTCTATTTCCACTGACGATTGAGACAGATTCATGAGGAGATCCTTCACATGATTAAGTGAACACATCTCTATTTTGGTCTGATGTAGAGGCTACATTTGTGTCAGCAGTACTATAAATGTAAGTCTTATACACTTTCAGGGGCTGCATCTGTAGCGCTTCATCTAAGAGGACTGTTTTACTTTACCACACGGTTACATTCACCCACCCAATTTATTCTCAGAATACCCAATGGCTCAATAACCCTGTTTTCCCCTGGGAACCACCAGTGTACTGTCCCATCCCATTCGAAAATATAACAAATATATTCAATTAACATATTAAATTAACAAATATATTCAATGAACTGTGTAACACAGAACTGGAAAGGTGAAACCAGGATGGCTGAGCAATTGAGCAGTTAAACTATCACCCAGGATGGCTGAGTGGTTAAGGTGTTGGATATAAAGCCCAATGGGCAAATGTCTATGTGGGTTCAATCCCTGCTCCTGTAATGTGCTTTTTAAGTGACAGAACACTTTGAAGATTAACACTCTATTAAAATACGGATTTACTAAATTTCAGTTCTCTTCACTCCCTGGGATAACTGAACTCTCACCATCGCATCCTGAAGGCTTAACGTGCATTAGCTGTGATACAGGTTCTAATAAAGACAGAATGAAACTGTATCGATAATAAATGACATGTTTTAAATAAACATTTATTAATAAACATCATTATTAATAAAAATGGTGTGATGGGAAAGCAAATTAAGTATTATAATGATATTCCAAGCAACTGATGTGTGCCGGAGCCAAATGTCGTCCACTGTAGATTGTTTAAAAATTGTAAGTGAAGGTCAAAACTTATTGTTGAGATAATTAACAATTTGTTGATTCCTGCAGTTACAGATTAAAACGTGAGAAGATTTTCTCTGTCCGAGTGCCTGGTGTGAATATGCTGAACACAGTGTCTTTGATTTATATACTCAAACAACCAAAGAATCCCATTCTCGTTGTCCTATGGTTTGTCAAACGTGATTCTTTCAAAGTGGGTGTGATTTCGTTTAGTCTTTCGCTCCTGTACTAGAGCAGTAGACGCACATAAGGTATATTAGGCTGACAGCAGGAACACATGGCCCACAAACAGTGACAGTATCAGAGGTGTCTGCACTATGTTGGTTTGTGAGCAGCGATAAAATAAAATGCCGAGGGAGCAGGTGTGCCTGCATTAATAAAGCTCCATCGAGCGGTAAAAGAAACAGAACAACCAACCTAAATCCACTAGCAAGTTTCTGTAGCTGAAATAACAGGCAAAACTGCTCCACGTGAGGCTTGAACTCACAACCTCGGCATGACTCTGCTTTGTACTGCTGTATAAGTAATAAAAATAATAATAATAATAAACTTTATTTTATATAGGTGGCTTCTCAAAGCGCTTTACAGGATGATAATAACAATAAATAAGAAGACTACAACAATAAATAAGAAGATTTCACAAGATAGGACACAATTATAATTACAACAATAACAATAGAGGAGACCGTGGAAGGTGGTATTAAGAAGAGCAGAGGGGTGAAGAATGGAACCAGTTAAGTAAAGGCTTTTCTGAAGAAGAAGGTTTTGAGTCTGGATTTGAAGGAGTTTAGAGAAGGTGACCCTCTAATATCCTTGGGCAAAGAGTTCCAGAGCTTGGGGGCATAGCAGGAGAAGGCCCTGTCGCCCATACAATGTAGACGGGCTTGGGGGACAGTAAGGAGGGCAGAATTTGAAGAGCGGAGGTTGCGAGGTGGGGAGTAGGGCGATAAAAGTTCAGACAGGTATTGAGGTGCCAAGCCATGTAAAGCCTTATAGGTGAGCATGAGGATTTTAAAGTCTACGCGGAATTTGACCGGAAGCCAGTGCAAGGACTCCAGGATAGGAGTAATGTGAACACTTGCACTAGACCTGGTCAGGATTCTGGCTGCTGAATTTTGGACATACTGCAGCTTGTTCAGAGTAGATTTAGATACCCCAGGGAGTAGAGCATTGCAGTAGTCAATTCGAGAGAATACAAATATGTTGATCAGCTTTTCAGCCACAGTTAATGATAGCATAGGGCGTAGTCTTGCAATATTTCTAAGGTGAAAAAAAGATGTTTTGACAGTATGCTGTACATGTGGGTCGAATGTTAAGCCAGAATCGAATATAACCCCAAGGTTTTTCAATTTTGATTGAAGCTCAAGTACAGAGCCATCTACAGACAGGGTTACAGGACTGGCTTTACAAAGTTGATGAGGGGTACCAATAAGCATGACTTCAGTCTGTCCGCGCGCTGACCGATTGCGCCACTGGAGCTGCGCAACATGCTTGTTACACGTCTTAGATATATTTATTGGAAGGTTGCAGAAATCGTAAATTACTGATTTCATTATCTGTACGTTTAATATCTAGGAGAGAGAACTCCTTCAGGTTCAGTCTTTGCTTTTGTGAGATGGATCTCCGAGGTGCAGCTTTTTTTTCTTATTACTAAAGATACCTCTACATTGTAAACTATTTGAAGACCTAGAAAAAGGAACGTGGCGTTAGTTGAAATAAGCACTGAATGAATCGCGCTCTTTGAATTGCTAAAGCGATGCCTTGAGGAGAATAAATTAACATACTGTATTCGCACAGGTCACTCGGCCACGGACAAGAACTATCAGCTACCACCACTATTATTATTATTATTATTCAACCAGTTGGGGAACAATACAGTTGAACAATCCCACTGTTCTTATGGCAAGAAAAATAACATGAGACCACTAGGAAGAGGAAGAGTGTTGTAATTCTTTGAACAATTGATTTCTATTTTTCCCTCTTGTGGGCAACCCTGTGGTATTTCTTTTTCTTTTCGTTGTTGTGCTCGGGCAAGTTCTGCAGCGATATTTGCCGCAGAAAGTTTTCCGCAGCTCCGTATTAAACCAGTTCTCAACTGCAACGGACAAAAGATGACTCCAGTAGATAGCTGTGTAGTTGTGTAGGACCACACACGACACAGTGATGGTGCGGCTCTTAATGGACCGGTACACAGACCACATGAGAGGCAAGCAAAACGCTGTCACCAAGCCAGAGGAACAGCAATGAACTGAAAAGATCTGTTACAGACTTCTACTGTATGTTAACCTCTTTAGAGCTCTAGATGCCACGTGTTTCTTTTAATTGTAGATTAACACTCCCAAGTAACAGCACTTTACAGTATATTAATGTTAATTCCGCTGGTGATTGGCTTACGATTGGCTTACTCTGCTGTAAGGAATATAAAGTATATGAAGAATTTAAAACATGCGAACTTAAATGTTCAAAGCTTTCAGGCTCTTTTTCATTTTCCTTCACATATGGGAAAAATTCGATGTGTTCTTGTCGCTGTTCTCCACATAGATAATCTACACGAGAGCACATGTAACAGTACAGGACATGCAGTAAGGAACTCACACAGCTTTCAGCTCAGTGCAAAGTGCAGACGGAGGACTAGCTCGCTGAACAATCTCTCAGGAAATCCCGGTTGAGATTCAACAGGTGCTTCTTCAACAGCTACGACAAGTCGGAAGACCCCCCAGTGGGCAAAAGACGTATAATATACGTCTATTAAACGCATACCTTAGACGTCTAAATGTGGTCCGCAATTCGTCTAGAATGAAATTCTAATATACGTCTATTGTTATACGTCAATTATACGTCTATGATTAGATGTTCATTATACGTAAATGGTTGGAGTTCTATTATACGGATAAATTTAGAGGACTATTATACATATATGGTTGGAGTTCCAGATAACTTTAGAGGACTATTATACGTATATGGTTAGAGGTCTATTATACGGATAACTTTAGAGGTCTATTATACGTATATGGTTAGAGGTCTATTATACATCAAAGAGTTTTACAGGTGTAGAAACTAGTACATCAAGCCAATGATTTGGTTTAGAAATTTATTCTGAAAATACACATTCACACCTGAAAAATATGTATTTCAAATTACACATTGTAAACAATCAATCAACAATCAACATATGGGCAATAATCATAAAAACACAACTAGTCTTAAACTTCAGCTACAAATTCTGGTAACATGGCAATATACAGTATAGTAATGACAAACACAAACTAATTACATTAACACACTAACTCAAAACCACATTTTGATTCAAATATAAATTGTAAAATGTACAACTTCTATATTTCCAAGAAAACAAATATTACAATGGAAGTTAAGATGATTTTTGTCCACTATTTGCAAACCCTGTCTAATTGTCCTAACAGTTAGAACCAGAAACCAATTATTTTCAGTGTCCAGATCTCCTGGCCCCCTGCCTTGCATATGCATTCTTCAAGTAACACATTGCGTGCTCCTTTATTTCTTTTTCTGTTGATGTAGGGTGGGACTTCAGCACCGCAGCTAGGAGAAAATTATATAATACTACTTCCCAAATAAATGATGATTAATATCTTCTTAAGTATAATCTAAAAATGAACGGTTTACTAAGCTCAAAGCTGATATAAATGTATAAATTTGGCTTGCATCATAGCAGTTGAGCAATAAAGTCTGTCCTAATTAAAGAGTACCCAAAGTTTGAAAGTACAACTTAGAATAAGAATAATTAGAGAAACGGCAAAACGATTTTGTGTCATCTTCCCCATTCACACTATTTTTATGTGCCATTTTTTGCTTATTCACGTACTATTTTAATCAAAATAATATTAAGAAAGATCTGTATGTATTCAGATAGTATTATTATTATTCATACTTACTCGTCAAAAGAGGATTGCTGAGATATTTGTGGATAAATACTTCAATCTTCTTCGTTTGAAAAACGTGTCAAAAATGGTGACCAACGAATACTAGCAATGCATTGTGGTATATAACCGGAAAATATGCTGGGTTAGATATTTTCTCAACGTATGCGTTTATTAATGTTGTCGATATTATGGTTGAAATTTAACATTGATAATACATCGCGGCTATGTGCCCCCTGCTATGTACTGATGTGCAATTTTAACGCATGCAGTTAGTAAGGATCGGTCACTGTTGTATGGTATTATATATAATGACATTATGGAATGAGATGGGAACAGGCCTGGCATCACGGGGGGAGGGAGGAGTGTCGCCTCTTCAGTTTTGGGAAAAAAGATTTACCTAACTTAATTTGCGCCCTAAAAAAATAGTTGTTGTCAATGGTCAGACAACACTAAATGACACTAACAGTCACTCGGACTGTTTGATGTGCAGGAGGGCTAACCGTCCAGGAACTGCACATATCAGTGTCGTTATTGAGTGTCAACATTACGATCCTGTTTGCTCAGGTGGACCGATTCCTTGCAGTAGTTTATCATTATACTTAAAATCGTTATATAACTAGGACTAGTTATAGCAGTCTGTGCTTTCTGTTGGTTTTACAACAATTTTTTCTTAACGATTCAGAACATCCATGTAGCTGCAAAAATGAATGCTTATGGTACTTTTCGCTCCAGGCAATACAAACCACGAGAGTGACGAAAAATGTGAAACTGAACTTCATCGCAAATACCAGATTGCTAGTCATTATCTTCTATCATGAAGCACTAATCAATGGCATAGCTGCGAGATTTCATTGGGTAGCTGCACCGTACAGCTCCGTTTCAACCAAAATATCCCCCCCCCCCCCTCAGAATTTCAGACGCCCCCCTACAGATTTTTCTCTGGGCACCGCGCACTGATGGGGGACGGGGTGTCCAGGAAAAGGTATCAACTTTTCTCAAGAAAATAAAAATAGAAACTCTATAGGCACTCAAACATTTTACTGTTTTTTTTCAGGCAGGTGGCAAGACCCCCTCCGCAAAACCCTTGTATGCCAAGCTGTGGGCATCGATTCGTCGAATATACGTATATTCACGGCGAAAATACGGCTATACGTATATATACATCGCCGCGACGTATAATCAACGTCGAATTGCAACCATAAAATCGACGACATTAATAAACGCATATATAACGTCGAAAACACATCTAACACAGTGCCTGAGGCTTTTTACTGTATATATCGTGTGTGCCGCAACTAGGAGTATACGGCACTCTGCACAGTGTACGAAGTAAATTATTTTCGCAGTAATTAATTAATACGTGTATAATAAATATAGTAATATATATAATAAATTAATTACTGCGAAAATAATTTACTTCGTACACTGTGCAGAGTGCCGTATACTTTCGTATACCTTCGTTTTCTGAGATGCTTCCTGTCACTTGGTGAAATCTCGACTTCTTTGGCAGCTCTGAATATAGTTCTTCTTTGGAGCAGGCTTCAGACATTCCGAAATGTGTAATTCCTGTTTTAGAAATGCTCTGGGCGGTGTGTTTTCTTTTCACGCACAAACAGTATTCTAACTGTATACTGTAGATCAGTGCAGCAATCATACTGGATTTGGCTGGGATTCTGAAATTTTTCTTGAAAAGGTATTCAGGGTTGCTTGAAAAAAAAGTGGTCTGAAACTACCTACCTTCCACTCTCTGATGTTGGTTTAACTAAACTTGGATGTGATCTTCTGCAGATGTGCAGTGTGCCTTTACTCTTGTCGTATTAAACACTACCTCTGTTGTCGGGCGGAGTTAAAGGGGAACAAACTGCATAGTAAATTATGTAATTATAAAATGTTTATACACTTCAAAATATCCCTTTAAAACCCTCCTCACACACATCAGTGTGGGATGCGGGCAGGTAGAGAGGTTTTACAGATGCTCATGATGTCCCGCATGGGGTGTTACCTGTTGTAGTATCTCTCTCTACGCCTTTGGAAAGAAAAGAGTGGCTCCACTTTGAGGTAACGTTTTGAACAGCCGTCTTACAAAACAAGAAATGAAAATCAACCGGGAAATTGAACAGTGCACGAATCAGTGCAGTATACAGTAGGAAGCAATTAAACAAAATGATCAGCAAAAATTGTAGTTGAGTAGATTGGAGTAAGAAATTAATTCTATTTGTAAGCAAACGAGAGCCCGCGCTGCGCATGAACCACACCAGTCTTTCAGCATTTCTGAAACGTTTGATTGAATTGACAAAGAAATCCTCTCCCGATCTTCATCTTTGAAAAGGTTAACCTTTTGAGCCAGCAGGCGCAACACTGCAAAGTTGCCATTTTCTCACAGTTGTTTGAAGTTCTGGATAACATTTTGCATGTTTGGTGCCATGGCTTAGCTGGTTAGTGTGCTTAACTAAGAAATAAGAGATCCTGGATGTGAATCCCAGCGGTATCTATCCTGTCAAGTTTTGTGTCGACTTCAAAATCCTTATTCTCACCTATAGTATAAGGTTTTCCATGGCTTGTCACTTCAGTACCTGTCTGAGCTATCAGTGCCCTACTCCCCACCTCGCAGACTTGGCTCTTCTAATTCTGGTTTCATATCTGTCCCCCAAGCCCATCTACACTCTATGAGTGACAGGTCCTTCTCCCGTTATGCCCCATAGCTCTGGTTCTCTATCCCAAAGGATATCAGAGAGTCACCTTCTCTAAACTACATCAAATCCAGACTCAGAAACTCCTTCTTTAGAATAGCCTTTAATTAGCTATTCTTTACCCCTCTGCTCCCACTGTGCTTAGTACCACCATCTACTCTAACTGCTTATCATCTGTATTTTTTTATTTTATTGTTGTCATTCTTCAAAGTGCTTTGAAAAGCCACCTTTAAAGGTGCTATATAAAGTAAAGTTTATCATTATCTTTAATAATGAACAGTGCATTTAACACTGAGCACACTTGGTTCTTCTTTGAGAAGGATTGCAGGGGTAGGGAACAAGCTTTTCACTCGTGTAGTTGAAGACCATATCCTGGCTTTGTTGCAGGAAATGTCTGAATGCCATCATCGGAGTAAGGAGAGGATCAGGGTTTGGGGAAGTCTTTTTGACGCCTGAAACTGTGTGGTTCCTGGTTGTAACGGCTGGCACTCTACACCTAAACAACAGAGAAAACTGTTGACATCGCTGAACTGCCTATCGGACATTTTGTCGCCTTCTTCTGACCTGTATTTAACGCGATTCTCCAAAAACGTGGCATGTTATATCTGTGCTACCTTTATGGAGGGGGAGCGCACTCCTAAGGATCATAGATTAGATGACAAGCATCTAAAAATGAGCATGAGAAAATGACATCATGCTATAAGGTTGAATGGCACGAGTTCTCCTGTTCCCTCTGCAGAAAATGTGTGTTTTAAAGGAGGTGTCATGTAATTTTTTTGCCAGACAATGCCATGCCGTAAGAACAGCGTGGTTGTTTAAATTAATTGGTCTGAAATTGGTTTGAACCGCAGGGAAATAACAACAAAAAACCAAGTGCTTCTTAACACAGAGATAGTTGGAGATATTTGGCAGCAGTGGGATTCCAATTCACATCCCCAAAGAGACTGGAGCTTTAATCCAGCTTTTAAGAGCACTCGGCTGCATTAGCCTCGACTGCCTCATACCTCACACTGGCTCACAGAAAACTAGATGACTTATAAGGGCTGGTAGGGACGAAAGGAATAAATGCTTCTTTTTTGGACAAAGTCTTTATCTCCTAAAAGAAGAAAAGAAATATTTGATTATTATTTTTTCACCAGTTGTTTTGATCAAATTATTGTAATGCAGTGCCATATTAAGGTATAATATGTACATGAATGTCACGTCTGAGTCAGTGATGGCAGCTGACTATCGCTGGAGGACAGTTTATCATGAGAGAGTAAACCAGCATAATGAGGGAGAAGAGATTGGCCTCTGTGACGCAGTGTCCAGTGACACTAACTATCTGTCCTCCTGTTCTCTGCTAACATAGAGGGTGAATGTCTATTTAGGTGAATGTAAGGTTTCTTTCTTGTAAAATATTTTAGAGCGCATTTTTGTTGCTGAAAATTAATCTTGTGCATTTGAATGAATTCCGATATTGTCACCCAATTCTATACACTGTTTCATCAGAGTAGAACATCAGTCAAAAATGTTGAGAAGGGGCTCCTGTTTTCACCATTATTAGAACTGTGATGCACCAGTAATATTTACTCTTATAAAAGTATTGTAATTGTATTGTTCTATTACAGTCTTGAGTGACACAAACATTCTCTTTTACTGCACTTCTACGACACTTCTCCAGAGGCCAGTTCAGCAAAAAAAGGATCCTCAACAAACACTGCAATCGCTTGATAAAAGCCATTTCTCATCCTTTCTCTTAGTGTTGGTGCAACTATTATATAAAGGAGGTGACTTGACAATGAAAGGTGTAATCATCTTAACAAGAGTCTTCATGAAGGTGTGTGTCCGAGAGCTCTCCACTGGCAATTGACCGGGCTTGTGAAGAAATCAATCTCATTCAACAACCATACACATGAAGCTGAATCCGTGAGCTGATTGACACAAAACAATGTCACTTCACATTATCCACAAAGCTGTTTTGCTTGTCTGACCACCTCTTCCTACATTACAGTGAGCGCATATATTTCAGTTCTTTCTCTTGTATTTTTCTTACTATTTTACTGTCCCTTCCCCCCATGTGGAGATGTATCCACAGCCAAAAAACCCTGTTTCACCCTACGTTTGCGCCAATTTTACAATCTGTGTAGGAGCCTGCCTTACAGAGGTCAAGTGGTGCAATTGGTCAGTGTGTGGTACATACACAGTTTGCACAGTGGAGTTATACTGAGGTTGTGTGTTCAAGCCTCCCCTGTAGCCATTAAGTCTTTTGAACGTTTTCCACCCATAAAAAGCTCATTTGCTGTAGCAGTTTCACTGTGACTTTGCAGGTAAAATATTCTTAATGAGAATAATGTTTCGTATGCAATAAATAACCACACCAGAAAATATTGGAGATCAATGGCTTGTCGTACTTATCGCAGCAGGCACTCAGACACAGAAATGTCCTGTCATTAAAGAAAATTCATGAAGAATTCAATGACAAGAGGAGTGACATCATTGCAAAGGCAATATTTTCTGATGATTGTTTCGGTTAATAATGATTCGTGTGGGAATTACTACTGTCATTACTACTAATTGTGATAAAAACAGAGCACTCACAGCTCTCTGGATGTTGGTCTGGACTCTAGAAAGTGTTTCTATTCGCAAGCGGCTCTGGACCTCAACACCTGTTGATGGGTCACTTCTGTCAGACACACCAGTGGAGCCCAAGCCCACCTACACACACATTGACAGATATACACCCACACACTTAAACACATTCACGCACACAGACACTACACATACTGACTGACACCACACACATTTATACACACAATCAGACACACACGCACACAGATATACACTCACAAACATTCACAGACACACACATAGACACTATATGCACACATAGACACTGCATACACTCTTAGGTATAGATACACTATAACTAACACTAACGCAGATACTGCTAATATTGCAACAGTAACACTATCATACACTATCATGGTTACTAACACTGACACAAACTACTACTAGACTAATAATACTTATAATAACAGTAATATAGTCATGAAAACTAACATGATGAGTGTTAATACTCTGACACTAACAGTATAATTATCACTAATATTAACATGAAGCATTAATACTAAAACTATCAGTAACACTATCATCATTAATACTCAAATAGACACTACACACACTGACAGACATACCCACACATACACTTACAAATAAACAACTACACACTGACAGACACCACACACTCACAGACACACACCATACACACATATTCACAGGCATGCATTCACAGAAACAAAGAGACACTATGCATACTCACAGACACACATTTCTAGACACCACACACTCAGAGACCCCACACACTCACACCCTAACAGACACAACAAGCTCACAGACACACATCCACACACTCACAGACACACACCCATAAACTGACAGACCGCACGCTTAACAGACACACATGCACAGACACCACATACACACGTATCTACAGATACACGATAACTAACACTAAAACAAATACTCCTCATATTACAACAGTAACACTATCACTAAGCCATACACTATCATTATCACTAACATTGACACAAACTACTAATAATAACAGTAATGCTATCATTAAAACTAACACTACTACTACTGTTAATACTCTAACAGTAACACTATTATTATAATTAATATTAACATGAATACGAACATTAAAACTAAAACTATCGGTAGCGCTATCATCATTAATACTCACATGAACACTAGCATTAAAACTACCAGTTGTACTCTCATTAATATTAACATGAATACACTAGTATTATTAATAGTTGCTACCCATGATGTCACATCGCTCTTTGTTACGAACGCGAGACACCTAGAGGCGCACAGTGACGTGGCGCCTGTCGCTGTGGTTACCATACTTATGATTTATAAACACTGGAAAAAATGCATGTAAACTGTTACTTACATACATTTATCAACTTGGAAAAGAATTTTCTAGCTCTAGGATATAGTTACCTAAATAATAATATGAATAAACATTTTAACACCAAACGCACTATGGTAATTGATCGATACAGTCTTTATTGACTGTTTTCTAGTTATTTAAAACAAGGTCAAGAACGGAAAAAGAATCAGGTGAATTAATTGGTTGTCGACAGATAAGTGATCAATAACTCTCCTCCGTGCGCTCCGCACGCCTCCCGCGGTCTCGCTCTCTGATCCCGGCGCTCTGGCTGGTGTCTATGATGTCACAGCGCTCTTTCTGACAGAGCAGAGCGCGTCTCCGCTGGAGGAGACTCTTGTCTGGAGCCCGGGGGGCTTTTCTTACAGATATAACATCTCCAAAAAGAACACACCGTGCTGTGAAGAGAAGTGATTTATAACAGTTGGAGAAGGAGAGCGACAAACCGAGGAAAGAAAATCATTAAACAGGAAAAAAAATAGGTTACTTCGCAGATTAATGTGTTACAAAGCGGACCCGTGTGGAGCAGTAGAGAACGAGCACAAGTCCCTGTAATAAGCGCTTTTAAATGTTTTAAACATTTCATTCAGAGTATAGGAGCCAGGAGGAACAGACTCCTGATCCTGGAGGTTAAAATGTGTATCCTGGTTTTATTTCCAGCCAGCTCTCAGTTTCATAGGTAGTCTGATGATTTAAATTAACTGTATAACTGTTACACGACTTCATCTAATTATAAATTTATAACACTGTCTGTGAGACACTTGTGAGAGCAGCTGAATCCCAGGGCTGGTGTGGAATCACACACAGACAGGTATTTTTCTGTGTGATCTGAGTACCACTGCTCAGAGCTACTGTACAGACTGGTCAACTAGTTACTATTGTAGTGACGACCATCGGCCCATCTGCTACTAATAATCAATATACTGATCAGAGTGTCAATACTGGTGTTTATAAAATAAATACTAAGATAATTCCACACTCACTTGTGTTATAAAATATTTATAAAACATGTTTGGAGGCTGACATACAGTAAAGAAAGTAATACTGAAGGGCTGGAAGTCCTGGAAAGGGTTAATAGAAGCTTCTTGCTCCTGACCTGGAACAGAGCACACAGCTGCCAGATCAGTGACCCCTGAGCCCAGTTCACAGAGAGGAGAACCAGGAGCCATTTTCTGTCTCTAAGAAGGCTGGGAGAAAGGAGAAAAGGGGGAGATGTGACTTGAGTCCAGCCTGTTCTGTCTGATATTGTTCATGTAGCAGCACTAATTGTCTGAATATCTTCTGGTTCTGGATTGTGAGGATAGAGAGCAGTACGGAGTTGAGCTTCTGTCTGAGTGTGAGTCTGAGCTGTGAATCTGACTGAGAAGAGAATTTTTTTTTTTTATTCTGCCTCTGAGAATTTTTTTTCTTTGCCAAGTGTTGTTACATCCCCTTCAGATACCCTGCACAGACCGCCAGAGTGAGACAAGAGGAGAGACAAATGGAGTGAGAGAAGAGGAGATAGAGATGTACAGATAAGAGCACACGCAGCGAGAGAGACATACGTCTTGACTTACTTTCAAGCAAGTGTTCATTTCCTTTCTGGAGCAAGTTGTTTCTGAACTTCAAGAAATTCATACAACTTCCGAGAGATAAAATACAGCTATTGCTTATCAGGACAGAAGAAATACTGCAAAAAAAATGGCAGTGTTTTTTTCTCCTTTTAATGAAAAGTGCAGAAAAACAACGGCAGTGCATCTCCGTCGGCTTGATTTAGCTTAATACAAGTATTCACTTCCTTTTTTGGAAATTACAGCCTGCGAAAGATTAAATAAAGTTCTTGGTTACTCTTGGTCAGTGCCGAAGAAATACTGCCAGCTGGCAGGAAAATGACAGTATTTTATTTTCTTTAACTACAAACATGTAAATGGAGAAAAGCAATGGGAATGTGTCTCTGTATAGCTGTTAAACCAAAGGCTGGTGGTTCAAGCCCAGTGAGGGACGTGCTTCGGATTGTTCCGATGTGAACTTAATCTCAGCTAAAAGCCCTCTTGAACTTTGCAGGAAATGTGTGTTTTAAACCATTTTCACGTGTGGAGTTTTATCTTCAGCTGGCTGTAGGGAGAATGCCTTATACCCCCGTTGTGTCCTTAGCAAAAAATATTTTAAAATTATAACACAGAGTTGTTGGAGAACTTGACAATCCTTGACAATCATTATTAAATGAGCACTATGTGAAGTTTGCACACACGAGAGAAGAAATCAGTTGCAATGCACTTCATTAAACTGATGGTATGCTTATCAGTCGTGCATAAAACGTATATAGCAGGGGATGGCTTTGATCCGTCGATCTTTGAGGTAGGGATCCAGGACGCTTCTTCTGCGCCACTGAGCTATGTTTAACACAACTGCTTTTGCACCTGAGATGAAAAGTTTCAACGGTAAATGCAGACGTCACTGAGCACTTGGTCTTTTGTAGTACAAATCATCACACGCTGCTCTACATGGGCGTGTCTTCAAGATCGTTGAGAACCAAAGCTTCTGCCTTCCTGGCTACTGATTCTTTCTTCGTTAATTCCCAAATCTTCAATGAGAATCAGTGGAACGAAAACCAAACACATGTACACACTCGCGTCCTAGCGTGAAAGAAAAATGATGGAAGCGTTTGAGAAATAACAAAAGTAGTCTGAACAGCTCCAGCCTATCAACTGCTCTACAAAGTAATCGCTACCTCCACACGCAGTTTATAACACTGAAAATGATCCAGGAAGCACAGCAAAGTTCTAAAAGCAGCGGTTAAAAAGCGTCTAGATACATAAAATGACAATTTCTCAAAAGTAAAATCTTCATCTTTGAAATACTGTCATCCATATATTTTCGTTTTTCTCTTTTTTACATAACACGCTTTCGAGAAAAAAACTGTCTTGTAATGAAGGCTGCATTAGAAAATGTGTATCTAAATTAAAATCGGGTTTATGACTTTTGCGTTATTCAGCTTTCTTAGCGCTTGGGTCTCGATTCAGATATTGCAATGAAAGCAACAGGGGAGTAAGTTTTCCTTTTCTAAATCAAAGGTGATCTGCTCACAAGGAAGTATAAAAACTTCAGCGTTTACTTTTTGAAGACCGCAAATTGTCGAAACACTATTGCTTCATAAGCTAATAAGTAAGGTTTCTGAGCACGCATTGTATTACTAATGCTGTTATTAATAAAAAAAAGCTTAAATTCACATAATGGAATTTGGACGGCTCAAAGTAGTCTATTCTTTGTACAACTTTACTTGCCCGCTGAGTAGAGTTTAAAGCAACGGCAGCAGAAGTAGCAGTAATAGCAACAGCGTGGTTAGAGTGTCACAATACACTCTATGAAATTATTGTGGCTTCAGATCGTTTTGTTCTGTTGAAGCTGCCTACAGGCTCTGAATTGCTGACATTGGCTGTGATCTTTTTTCAGGTTTCATGAAATTCTTCACATATTTGAAATATTTAATTCGGGTTCGCCTAATACACGGTGCAAACCGTACCTGCAGCAGAATGCTGTGGCACATGAAGCCGTTTTGTTTATCGGTTGTAAGGATTTAGGAGCGTACTACAAATCGAGCAAGCGAAAAGAAAATTAAACAGGAGTCACTTTTTGGATTACTAATTCATTGTGCTCTGCTCGTCTAGGTTCAGATCCCATCCTTGTCATGGTTAAGGCCTGAGACGTGTGTGTTTTTTCTAAACGGTGTTTGCATTTGTTTCCTCTTTTACTCTTTATTTTTACTACTCTTTACTACTTTATTTTTTTCCTTGGTGGCAACGATACGCTTCTGCAATACAGTTAAATGCTGGGGAGACAGGTAGTTTTTTTCAATCAGATGCCAATCTCTAATGCTGTGTGTGAGAGCTTACGTACCTTTCCTTTTCTCACATTTTCTGACAACTATTCCAAAGGGGCACCCTGTCAGCTCCTAATACTTTTTAAAAGTCTATGCTCGTGCAAATGTTAACGCATGACCTACATCGTAAAACTAAATTAAAAACTAACATTAAGTTGTCAAAGACATTCATTTACATACAAACAAGAGACAGACATAGTAATGATTCTACATTAACTTGTCCTACACTGATCAGACTAATTGAAATGTATGAAAGCCCGTTTCTGCCAGGGAGTTAAAAAAACGCGCTATGGTATCGCAGAATTCCGACTAAGTAACTCAGAATTGCGACTTAGTAACTCACAACTCCGACTTTATATCTCACATTTGCAACTTCGAAATAGCCCATATTTCATTGTCTGTCCTTTTGTTATTGTAACGGATTCGGGTTCTAGCTGGCAAGACCTGGGTTCGAGCCAATGGAGTGAGGCACGAACTAGGGTGGGAGCGGCAAGGGCACAAGCCCTAGAACCCGAATCCGTTACAATAACAAAAGGACAGACAATGAAATATGGGCTATTTCGAAGTCGCAAATGTGAGAGATAAAGTCAAATGTCTGAGTTTTTATGTCGCAATTCTATGATTCTAAGTCACAATTCAGAGATACCATAGTGCGTTTTTTTTTACTCCCTGGCGGAAACGGGCTTCCATTGGTTCTCAGTACTGCGAAGCAAAAGCAATCTCTGGAAAATCAGACAAATTATTATCAGATCATGTCAAAAGCTGATCAGTATTTCTTTACTGGAAAACAAAGAAATGCTTGTATTACACATTTTAATGTGACATGCAATTACACATGAAAAATAGTAAAATTATTTTCATTGCGGTACATGTTGATAGAACAGCCCCCTCGATAAAAGAAAGTGTGGACGGACGTGTCGCATGTTCCGTACTCTGTCTGGCAGCGAGTTTAACACACTGTCCTCGGAAATTAGAAACTAATTGAACAATAAATTAATCTGAGCAAATTTTACACGTGTGGGTGATTTAATTCTGTCGAAATTGCGTGGAACTCTTCCGCTGGGGTCAGATACACACGGGAAAGTGTTCAGGCGACTTCACGGAGTCCCGCCTCAGACTGGAAGCAGGTTCTAATTAGACGCTGAGAACAATCCGGGTCTCTGTGTGTAATTGATTGTGTTGATTGAGCGGTAGTGTGACCATGTGTGTGGTAGCAGGTCCTGCCAGTATAAAAACCTAGTCGCCGCGCTCACACTTTATGCTCTCTTGCTTCAACACAGTTTGGTGGTTTACTTGTCTTACTTCTGTAGCAGTTTAGCGGGACGTCAATTTGGCAATGCGCTCGTTTCTCTTTGTGCTGTGCCTGTGCGCAGGGGCCGGGCTCCCCGCACTGATCTCCGCCGGGCCGGCTGGCTGGGACTCTCGGGAATTAGCGCTCCAGGCCGACCTCCCGGCTCCTGAAGACGCAGCCCAGTCGGAGGACTTGAGCCTGGCAGATGCGCCCTCCGAAGACCTGTCGGCAAGCGAGAACGACTCGCAGTCCTTGGCTCCCGGCTTTCGCCGCCTTCCCGTGTCCAGAGACGCGTACTCCCCCTACTTCGACAAGGAGAAGATGAAGCCCGAAGCCGGCAGCCGCCCCTTACCCGCCTACATCAAGAGCATCCTGTTTCCTCCCCAGCGAGGGCGGCAGCCGGTTCGCCCGGCCATCGGGGGCACCCGAGGAGTGGCTGTGTGGTGCGACTCCAGCAGGATGTATGTGAGGGTTAGTCGGCTCCTGTTCGGCTTCAGCTGTCGGCCATCGGAGGTGACCTTGGGCAACTGCAGCGTCAGCCGAACCACACGCAGTTACTTCTACTTCATCTACGGGCTTCACGAGTGCGGCACTGAGCGATCGGTAAGCGGGTCTTCATCTACAGGCAGTGTATCGATGTGAGCTGTAGGGCTAGTGTCGGGGTTGCCTTTCTTGGGAATATCCCTTCCTCTGTGACCCTGCAGGTTGTCCAGGGCCGCCTGGTGTACTCCAACACTCTCCGCTATGCCCCACCCTCCTCCAGTGCACCTGTGCATCGCTTCATTCCCTTCTCTGTGCCGGTCAAGTGCTCCTACAACAGGTAGGCAGGGCTCTGCTGCTGCTGAGAAGCTGCTGGGGAAAGTGTCCAGAAGCCCCTCATCCCCTCTGTCCTGCAGGTTCCACTACTCCTACAAGGTTGGTTATGTCCCCACGTGGGCCAGGAGAAGGACCTTCTTCAAGGACCTGAAGAACAAGCACAGCTTTGTCCTGCTCACCACCAACTGTAAGCTCCTTGAGCGAGTGGCTCCTCCTGCCTGCAGGGGGTGCTGTGTGCAGGTGTAATGCTGCCTCTCTCTCTCCAGCCCACTGGGTCCGGCTCTCTCCTAAGGATGAGTACTTCCTGGGTCAGCCCATGTACTTCCAGGCCACTGCCTACTTTGCCACAGCGGAGCAGAGGCTGTACATCCACTCGTGTTACGTAACGGAGAAACCAGACCAGCACTCCCAGCCCCGTTTCCCCGTGATCGACAACTTGGGGTACGGCCCCTTCTGGGAGGAGAGGTGAGCGGGAGCCTTGAGAGCCTGCAGGGGTTCATCCTTGTCCTTGTCCCCAGGTGCATGGTGGACAGCAAGGCAGATGGCTGCCTGTCCAGGTTTGTCCCCTCCAAGCAGAAGGATGTGCTCCGCTTCACAATTGATGCCTTCCTCTTCCAGAAGAAGCTGTCCAGGAAGGTACTGCTCTCAAAGGCCGCTCAGCCTTCCTGCTCTACTGATCCATGGTCTGCTTTTCCATCCATGATCTAGATGTGAACCAGACCGTGGCAGCTGTAGTGCCTAGAGCTGCCAGCTTGCCTTCACAGATGGCAGAAGGTCCTTCTCTGTCCCTCTATTGGCCTTGATCCCTTAATGCTGTGACTCTCCCTCTTGCAGCATGAAGTGACTGAGCTGTACATGCACTGTGTCATGGCTGTGGCTCCTGCTAAAGCAACACCAGGGACCAAGTCCTGTACCTACAACAGGGAGGCGAAGAGGTACTTCTGCAAGGAGCCTGCTGAGGGTGCTCTGGGACATGCCAGGTGGAGGCCTCACCTGTCCTCCTCTCCTCCAGGTGGGAGGAGCTGTATGGTGACCATGAGGTCTGTGCCTGCTGTGAGTCCAGGTGTGCTGGCAGCCGGAATGAAGGTGGGTCTGGTTCTCTATCCCTTGTGGATGCATCTCTGCCCAAGAGACAACCATGCTTGGACAACTGAGGAATGATCCCATGCTGAACAAAGGGACTGTTTAGATGAGTAGCATCACTGTGGGACTCTGGGTATAGCGGATCCCTCACTCCTGGGTGCTGCTTGTCCACAGGTACCAGGAGCCTGGTGACCAGCAGTCGGGTGGCTGTGGCACCAGTAGAGGGTCCTCTGGATGTGGGAGCTGACTGGACTGAGGATGAGGAGGGAGACCCTCAGAGCTCCAGTGCAGATGCTGAGAGCACCAGTGAGGATGTGGAGGGAGCAGAGCACTTTGGAGATGTTGGCCAGTGGACAGGTAGGGTCTGGCAGGAGGAGCTCCTGTAGGGGTGGGTGTCCTGCAGTTCAGCTGGATTGTCCTCCTTCTTCCTCCCCAGGTGCCTGAATGAAGGCTCCAGCCTGGCCCTTGTGACTCTCCTGCCTCCACTCGCCTTGTAATGGCAACATCTCAATAAAGCTGTGAAAGACCCTTCTGCCTGTCCTTGTTTCTTTATGGTTTATAGGTTTGAATGGGGTGGAGAAATTCAAGGGAAGTGAGACGCATTAATAAATGGAAGTACTTGTGAGGGTTCCACTTTCAAGAATGCTTCCTGTCTTGCTGCCAATGAGGACTGAAAATGGCTGGAGTAATAAAGCATTGTACTGGGGGAAGATGGCCGCACTATTCCTTGGGCAGGGCAGTGTGACTTTTTTTTACTGTGGGAGAGACAGGTGTTCAATATACTGGAAATCCTCCCATTTCTGAGAGGGGTGGTGCTACTGTAGTGCCCAGTAAGAGTGAGATCTGGTGTCCTATTCTAGGCTGCACAAACTAAAAGAAACACAAGGAAGGAATTGTCAACAGGGGCTTGGTGTAAAGTAGGCCTTCCCTTCCTTAGCAGAGGAACAATACTGGTGCGTGAACATCCATGAATAATGGTACAGTTAGAATCTCGGAGGTCTTGTCTTATGGATGTTGGTTTCACAGCAGTGGTAGTGGACAGTCATGGGAAGTATTAAGAGTGAGACTGGAGATCCCAGTACTTGACTGGGAAGACAGGTGTTCACAACCACCTCTACCAGCAGCACAGACTGTAGATTGAGACTGAACGCTTACTACACAAAGCCTCTCCACTGTTTCAGTGTCCCATGTCATGGATTTCAAGTGAATCCTAGTCTTCCTTTGTGACTACCTATAATTTGCACAAATCCTGCTGGCCCACTAACACTGTTAATTCTTAGCCCTACTGCACTGCCCTATTAAAGCTTCAAGGATTTAGGATAAACTATTTTATATAATGGTTCTAAAGGTGGCTTCTCAAAGCACTTGACATAATTACAATAAGAATACACAGGATAAAACAATTCCAATAGACTGAGGAGACCGTGGATGGTGGTACTAAGGAAAGTAGAAGCAGAGGGGTAAAGAATAGAGCCAGTTCACTAAAGGCTCTTCTACAGAACAAGGTGTTGAGTCTGAATTTGAAGGAGTTTAGGGAAGGTGACTCTGGTATCCTTGGGGAGAGAGTTCCAGAGCTGGGGGGCATAACAGCAGAAGGCCCTGTCACCTATACAGTGTAGACGGGCTTGGGGGACAGTTAGGAGACTAGAATTAGAAGAGCGAAGGTTATGATGTGGGGAGTAGGGTGATAATAGATCAAACTGCTACTGAGGTGCAACTGAAATGTGACGGCATGTTCTACAATTTATGCAAGAAAGGGTAATGTTAGGCTTTTATGGAACAGTGGTAATGGCAGCACTTTTAAGGATTGTTGGTACAACGGCAATGCTCAAGGATTCATTTCTAATATTGAGGACAATGGGTTATATACCCATCATTCTTACCAAAGGATCAGAGACCTTTTGCTATATAAAAAGACTCCTTTCCACCACTAATTTATACAGGTTTGGTTCATTTGGGTTTTATCAGTTAAACATTTAATATTGTATTTGTCAGTTTGTTGATGCCTATATATCACAGTGATCTGCACACACATCTTTGACTGAATATGGGCTGCCAAACCTCTCCACCAAACTTATGTATCACGGTAGGTACACAAGAAGTTTCTTTGTAATAACAGGGTTGGTGCCAGTAGTCAGATTGGGTCAATTGCAAGGTAAGAACAGCATCGCATTAACTGGAGACGATCCAGAGATTAGCATGCAGCTCTGTACGCCAGATTAATACCGATTTGCAACGCGCTCATCTGCTGACTTTAGTCCCCTGCTCAGTAATCACAATGTTCCCAATTGCAATGAGCCCAAGGAAACAGCTGCTGCCCTCTAGAGGACACTGCAGGACAGGACTAAGTACAATTCCTGCAATAGACTAAGCAGTTTAGTGCCAAACTAATGGAACACTGAATCCTATGGGACAGTTCCGAATGTAGTAACAGCTTACTGAAATAATATAAACACCTCGTGATCTTAAGAATCTGTCGCTGTTAAAAAGTATTGTAATAATAAGCTAAAACTGTACTGCAGCCACAACACAGTAGACCTGCAGCTCCTGTCCTGATCATACAGAAAGATGTCATCACTATGTAGTGTGCTCTCTGAAGGCACCAGTTCTGTAGGGTTTGGGCATTTACTGGGACAATTATTAATTGTAGCAGTAAATCACAAAATGATTCTTTTAATGGCTTTAGAATCCAACCATGCGATATAACTCAAACAATGCACACACACAGGTACTAATACACGAGGATACATTTATTAATACATAGAATATGCATATAAACCTAACAGATCTTATCGAGAGGGTTATCAGAATACAAAGGGTATATATTCAGTCAGTTACCAAGAGTTACATATATCAAGAGGACATACGTTCAGTATATCATTCATTTAGACCATTTCGTAATTGAACTTGGTTACAACTTCTACATTAGATACTCAAAACAAGTACATAACTCTTAGGAGTTAAATTGATATCAACTGGTTGGGATAACAATTGAATTCTCGAGCTGTAATGCATTGAAGTTGAATACTCATCCAATCTCTGGGAATTCAGATCTCCTGTGGCCTCTCTGGCTCCGTGCCAGGCTGTGCTGTGCTGCTTGTGACGGTGCCCTGCTGATGCTCACCGACCGGCTAGTTAGTGTTGGCTTTCACTAGCAAAGTTTGTGCACAGGAGAAAAGATGACTGTGGGTCCCAGCAGGTCAGGAAGAAGACCGGTTCGTTCCTGATGAAGTGCTAGTTCTGAATAGTGATTCAGCTGTCCACAGTTCCAACCTGTTCACGAGGCTTGCTGCTGATGCTAACCTCGGGTGGATCCTCTGGTTACTCGTGGCAACCTCCGCTCTAGACTCTTAGAACAGAGGAAAGTTCTGGCACTCGGACACACTGGCCGTTCTGTGGTTGTCCGGGCTGAGTCTCAGGATGGTCAGGAGGCGCGCTGCGAGAATGTCCTGCCCTTGGGAGCCTTCTGCTCCTGGGCCGTCCTGCCCTGGAATTCTTCAGAATTCTCTTTTTCAGAAAAGTCCACTACAGGCTCTCTGTGTTGCCTGTTTTTACCTGGAGGAACTTCAGCTCATTCATTGGCTGAAAGTTCCACGGGCATCAGAGTCCCACGTGGGTTACTCGGCCCTACCAGTCCCTGATTGGTTGATCAAGGTGAGATATGAGCCACTTACTCCTGACACCTAGGAATGCAGTCCAGATGTCCATCTGGCACTCCCTAGACAGATAGGCGCCAATGGATGACCATTGATCATGATAGCCAGGCTTAGCTAAGTGCATCCCCATTTGGGAGCTGTCCCTTATCAAAAGAAAACCTTAAATCAGCCTGCATGAATAGCTTCTCTGTGGCTGCACCACAGAGATGAAGAGAGAGATGGGGCCTCATTTGGGAAAGCACAGCAACACTTAATTCTGTCTTATTAATAAGCCTCACCGCTACAATAAAGACATGTATTGATCAAATTCATTGTGAATAGTTGTGGTGTCTAGAAAACAATTTTAGCTAAATATTTCAAACGAGTGGTGCATACTGTATGTTCGTTACTTTGTGACTATATTATTTCCACTACATTCAGAACAGTTCATATGCGATCGACTGTTCCTCTACTGAGCTACTTAAACCCTGTGAAGAGGTGGTTTAAGTTAGTCTCCTACATCAGTAACATCTTATGGGCAGCAGATGTTATTTTAGGTTTGTTGCAATTGAGAACAGGTTTAGTACGGAGCTGCTGACAAATTTCAGCAGCCACGTTCGTTGCAATGACCTGTTGTACGGTCATTGCCAATCAGCCGAAAGAATAAAAACATCATTTGTACCTTTATTAAAAAAAAGAAAAACAGTAGTAGTTTATGTGGTAATTTCAGGTACAATGTAAGAACTTAAGTTAACTAGTCCCACAGTAATGTGTGGGGTCCTAAAAATAGAAAAAAAAAAACTTGTAACTCGAAAACACAACAACCACAATGCAAGAAGCCTTCCGGGAACCTAGGTAAATCACTGTAGTAGTCTAACTACTACAGAAAATAAAATGTAAAAAAATTACTTAACGGAACAACTTCCCAACAAATGAACAGTAAAAATAAATCTGGGGAACAACAAAAACACAGAAAAGTCTTTGGTACCCCATCGTGCTCCCTTAGTCCCAGTAGACCTCTCGTCTAAGAAGATATCTCTCAACTATCTGTGTACAGATCAGCAGTGGGGTCCACAGCTGATGGGAATTTAAGTAGTGACCTGCTTCAGCATGCATGGGCTGCAAAGGAAAAAGTAAAGGTTTATTCCATGCTGAAAAGAGAAGAAAACACGACGTGGACCCTTCTTTGGGTGTGACGTGGAATAAACCCTTTACCTGTTCCTTTTATGTTAATTTAGACTGGATCTCCAGCAAATACCTAACAGACTACAATCCCACTAAATAAGGTGTTAAGGACAACCTATACGTAGCAGCATCTAAACTGGTTCCTTTCAGAAGCTAAAGACCTGCGCAGGCTGACGTTGCACAAACACAGGGTGAAACAGGGTTTTGGCATGTTTTCCGTCTCCGCCTGGGGGAGAAGGGACAGTAAAATAGCAAGGAAAATACAAGGGAAGAAAATGAAAAAACAGTGCTCACTGCAAAACAAAATGAAAAAGAACATTAAAAACATATCTAGGGAACAACAAAAACACAGAATCTAACTGTGAGAGCTTTTTCAAGTTTTCAGTACTCCATCGCGCTCCTCTCGTCTAAGAAGATATCTCTCATCTACCTGTGTACAGGCCAGCTGAGGGTCCACAGCTGATGGTAATTTAAGTAAGTAGCTGTGTCAGCATGCATGGGCTGCAAAGGAACGAGTAAAGGTTTATTCCATGCTAAACAACGTTTCGGCAATGGAACCTTCTTTGGGTGTGGTACAGAGTAAAGCTTTACTTGTTTCATTCATGTTAATTTAGACCTGATCTCCAGCAAATACCTAAGAGCACCTAAACTCAAGAGTTGCTTTCAGCAGCTAAAGACACAGGCTACACTGCTCCAGGTAAAGCTCAAACTCACAACCTCAGCATAACTCCACTGGGCGCTGCTGTATAAGCACCACGCACTGACTGATTGCGCCACTGCAGCTGCATGATTTATTTTCCATGCACAGACTGACGTTGCACAAACACAGGGTGAAACAGGGTTTCGGCATGTTTTCCGTCTCTGCGTGGGGGGAAAAGAGTAAAAAAGGAGTAAAAGAGCAAGGAAAATACAAGGGAAGAAAATGAAAAAAAATAGAGCTCACTGCAAAGAGCCACCGGTCATTTGTTCCCAATGTATTTCCGGTGCCTTCATGCACTCTTGTACCAAACGCACGTTCCTTCTGTACGCGGAGCCGATCATTTGCAATTGGGCTGTGCCGACAGACCAGGACGAGCTCTGTCGGCTCAAAAGCAGCGCAGGACCTGCAAGGACAACAGAAAGATTAGCATCCAGCGGGGGCCTCTTAGTGAGCCCAAGATCTCATCAAGAATCGGCTCCAGCAACAATGGGCGCATTGTTCCATTCTCCGACCACTCTCGGTGTAAACAAGTCCCTCCTGGTCTCTGCTTGAATTGCACTTTCCTGCGTTTGCTTTGGTGTAACTGGCTTCCCCTGCATGGGCGAATGTCAAGAAGATCCTTAGTAAGTCATTGAAGAAAACAGAGAAGAGGTCGGAGTGGCCTCTGTCGTTCATCAACGATCCAGTCAGGCAGTACTCCTCTGTAAAGCGCCGTTCGTTCACATCGATTGGCTTTTTTTTGCCTTCATTCGTGCAAGTAGTAAAAGCAGATGCCCCTATTCTGCCGGGACTCGGAGTCGGACCGGGGTTGTTGCGGCCACAACGCAAAGTACTGACCAGTATACGATCACAGCGAGTTACCGAGACACACGGCAAGGCGGAAAAGGTCCCTGGTTCGAAACAGATCGGCTTCTTTTGTCGCCACGCACACTGTTTGGGGATTCGCCTAGCGCTGTGATCGAACAGACCCACTCACCTCTTAGTGTGGCGGGATCTGCACAGTGCATGTCGCGGCGCTTCCTGCTTTCACTTCATTGCGCGTCCTTATGTCGAGTCGTGTGCCGTGCAGAGGCTCTGAAAGCGAGAGCAATGAAAAGGTGCACGGCGCTGTGAAAGAAGACAAAGAGAAGTGAAAGGCAGTCCTTTCTCTAAGGAGGTAGAAGAAGAGCGACTCCCCGTCGGGGAATCGAACCCCAGTCTCCCGCGTGACAGGTGGGGATACTCACCACTATACTAACAAGGAAGACATCACTCTCTCTGACCCCCGGCATCGTGTCCCGACCCACCGTGCTGGAAGCCGACGCGTGCTGTGATTCCTTTACGGAGCAGAAATGACAACCGAGGAGCCGTGAGATCATTTCAGTATTTCGCAGCAATTCAGCTTTTCGAAAACAGAAACGACCAACTCGGAATGACTTGCTTTTGACGCTTTTCAAAGCGTTCTTTGTGCACGACGACTGCGCCGCCTAGCAGCTACAAGTGGGTTGTACAACTTTGAACTAGCAAATGGAAGAGGGCTAAGCCCCCTCTCTTTTAGCCCAGGTTCGATCTGTCTCCCAGAATCACCAGGGCGCACACACACACTGTCTTGTTTCTCGTACACGTATAGTGTAAAAATTAAGAACCCAGGACGAAGATGTGACACTCGAAGAAACTCTTTATTATTTAACCTGTAACTCCGAACCAGTTAGCTCCTAAATTCACTATGACCTGTGACCCTGAGCAACCGTTATTCCCCGCTCAGCCCTCCATCAATCAACATGCAGTTTCACTGCTGACGCACACAAATATTACACCTTCTCCAGCTGTTATGAATCGCCTCTCTTCAAAGCCCGGTGTGTTTTTTTTGTGGAGATGTTATATATGTCAGAAAGAGCACTGTGATGTCAGAGACACCAGCCAGAGCGCCGGGATCAGAGAGCGAGACCAGGGGAGGTGCGCGGAGCGCATTGCGGAGAGTTATTGATCACTTATGTAGAGACAACCTATTAATTCAACTGAAGAACCGTAGAATTAACGATTAACTTCACCGATTGGTGAGTACTGATTCTTTTCCCGTTCTTGACCCTGTTTTAAATATCTAGAAAATGGTCAATACCGCCTGGATCGATCAATTACAGTACTGGAGGGTGGGTGTCAGGGCCATACGACACTTCTTTACGCAGAGAGTGGCAGGGGTTGGATGTCAGGGCCTGACGATACTGCTTTACACAGAGAGTGGCGGGGGTGGGATGTCAGGGCCATACGACATTGCTTTACCCAGAAAGTGGCAAGGGTGGGATGTCAGGGCCTGACGACACTGCTTTATGCAGAGAGTGGAGGGGTGGGTGTCAGGGCTATACGACAGTGCTTTACGCAGAGAGTGGTGGGGGTGTGATGTCAGGGCCATACGACACTTCTTTACGCAGGGAGTGGCAGGGGTGGGATGTCAGGTCCTGACGATACTGCTTTACGCAGATAGTGGCGGGGGTGGGATGTCAGGGCCATAGGACAGTGCTTTACGCAGAGAGTGGTGGATGTGTGATTTCAGGGGCATACGACAGTGCTTTACACAGAGAGTGGAGGGGGAGGGATGTCAGGACTTGACGACACTGCTTTCTGCAGAGAGTGGTGGGGGTGGGATGTCAGGGCCATACGACACTTCTTTACGTAGAGAGTGGCAGGGGTGGGATGTCAGGGCCTGACGATACTGCTTTACGCAGATAGTGGCGGGGATGGGATGTCAGGGCCATAGGACAGTGCTTTACGCAGAGAGTGGAGGGGGTGGGATGTCAGGGCCTGACGATACTGCTTTACGCAGAGAGTGGAGGGGGTGGAATGTCAGGGCTTGACGTCACTGCTTTAAGCACAGAGTGGACGGTTGGGTGTCAGGGCCATATGACACTTCTTTACATAGACAGTGGCGGGGGTGGGATGTCAGGGCTTGACGACACTGCTTTATTCAAAGAGTGGAGGGTTGGGTGTCAGGGCTATACAACAGTGCTTTACACAGAGGGTGGCGGGGGAAGGATGTCAGGGCCTGACAACACAGCTTAACGCAGAGAGTGGAGGGGTGGGTGTCAGGGCCATACAACACTTCTTTACGTAGACAGTGGCGGGGGTGGGATGTCAGGGCCTGACGATACTACTTTACGCAGTTAGTGGTGGGGGTGGTATGTCAGGGCCATACGACACTTCTTTACGTAGAGAGTGGCGGGGGTGGGATGTCAGGGCTAGACGACACTGCTTTATTCAAAGAGTGGAGGGGTGGGTGTCAGGGCTATACGACAGTGCTTTCCGCAGAGAGTGGTGGGGGTGTGATGTCAGGGCCATACGACAGTGCTTTACACAGATAGTGGTGGGGGTGGGATGTCAGGGCCATATGACACTGCTTTACACAGAGAGTGGCGGGGTTGGGATGTCAGGGCCATATGACACTGCTTTACACAGAGAGTGGCAGGGGTGGGATGTCAGTTCCTGACAACACAGCTTAACACAGAGAGTCCAGGGGTGGGTGTCAGGGCCATACGACACTTCTTAACGTAGAGAGTGGCGGGGGTGGGATGTCAGGGCCTGAAGATACTGCTTTTCACAGAGAGCGGAGGAGGTGGGATACGACAGTGCTTTCCACTGAGAGTGGTGGGGGTGGGATGTCATGGCCATAAGACACTGCTTTATGCAGAGAGTTGAGGGATTGATGTCAGGGCCATACGACAGTGCTCCATTCAGGCCTCTGCTTGAATTTGTACTCCTCCTCTCTCTCCCTACCTCTACCTTTCCCTCTCTCTACCTCTCTCCTTACCTCTCCCTTTTCCCCTCCCTACCTCTCTCCCTACCTCTACCTCTCCCTCTCTGTGGGGCCAGCAGGGGGTGCTCACCCTGCAGTCTGTGTGGGTCCTAATGCCCCAGTATAGTGACGGGGGACACGATCTGGCCCACCAGCGATGAGCAGGTTACCAGATCTAGACAAAGGGGGCAACTCTTAGTCGTATGAGCTTAGTCACACATCGCAGCGATTAAAAAAACAAAACAAACATTATGTCTGTTACTAACGACTTTTTTTTCCTACATTGAAAGTCTCTTTCCCGGGTGATTTTCTAGCGCGACTGGGGCTCTTCATTTCTCCTCGGTGTCTCATCGCGGGTGGATTTGAAACAGACCACAGAACCTGCCGCTGCAGTGCTCTCGGTTAGGGGCTCTCATCCTGCATCACTAATCTTCCACAGGAGGGACGGAGCTGGATTTCTGTCTGGAAAATAAACTCCAGAGTGAGAGAGAGAGAGCAGAGAGGGGTAGGCAGAGGTAGAGAGAGGTAGAGCGGTAGAGAGGCAGAGAGAGGGAGAGAGGTGGAGGGCGAGGGAGAGGGAGAGTGGTGGAGAGAGAGGGGGTTAGGGAGAGAGGGAGAGGTAGAGATAGGGAGAGAGAGGGAGGAGGAGTACAAATTCAAGAAGGAGAAAATCCACAACACAACACAGGCGTCGGCATGCGTGGGCTACAAAAGGAACAAGTAAAATGTTTCTTCCGGGCTGAAAAGAGAAGGAAGGAAAACACACCGTTGCGGCGCTACGACACGAAGACGCCGAGCCAGTGAGCACAGCAAACCCAACCTGTTCTCACAAGTTGCCTGCGATTCATGCGAAATAAAAGCTGCTGAGCTAAATCAGGAAAGCGGTAACTATTAGGACTGCTCACTGTTCATCAGGCTGGGACAGTAGATCACACACTGTATTATTATTACTGAGAGACAGGCTCACTGTCTGTTCCTCAGGCTGGGACAGAAGATCGCACACTGTATTATTATTATTGAGAGACAGGCTCACTGTCTGTTCCTCAGGCTGGAACAGGAGATCACACACTGTATTATTATTATTGAGAGAAAGGCTCACTGTTCCTCAGGCTGGGACAGGAGATCACACACTGTATTATAATTATTGAGAGACAGGCTCACTGTCTGTTCCTCAGGCTGGAACAGGAGATCACACACTGTATTATTATTATTGAGAGACAGGCTCACTGTTCCTCAGGCTGGGACAGGAGATCACACACTGTATTATAATTATTGAGAGACAGGCTCACTTTCTGTTCCCCAGACTGGAACAGGAGATCACACACTGTATTATTATTATTGAGAGACAGGCTCACTGTCTGTTCCCCAGGCTGGGACAGGAGATCCCACACTGTATTATAATTATTGAGAAACAGGCTCACTGTGTCTTCGTTTAGGCTGGGACAGTATATCACACACTGTATTATTATTACTGAGAGAGAGGCTCACTGTTTGTTCCTCAGGCTGGGACAGGAGATCACACACTGCATTATTATTACTGAGAGACAGGCTCACTGTCTGTACCTCAGGCTGGGACAGTAGATCACACTGTATTATTATTATTAATATTACTGAGAATCTGGCTCACTGTTCCCCAGGCTGGGACAGGAGATCCCACACTGTATTATTATTATTTCGAGACAGGCTCACTGTTTCTTCCTCAGGCTGGGACAGGAGATCCCACACTGAATTATTATTATTGAGAGACGGGCTCATTGTCTGTTCCTCTGGCTGGGACAGGGGATCACACAGTGTATTATTATTATTATTGAGAGACAGGTTCAATGTCTGTTCCTCAGGCTGGGACAGAGGATCACACACTGTATTATTATTATTTAGAGACAGGCTCACTGTCTGTTTCTCAGAGTTGGACAGGAGATCCCACACTGAATTATTATTATAGAGAGACAGGCTCACTGTATGTTCCCCAGGATGGGTCATGAGCTCACACAGTATTATTATTATTGAGAGACAGTCTCACTGTCTGTTCCCCAGGCTGGGACAGGAGAAAACACTGTATTATTATTATTATTGAGAGACAGGCTCACTGTCTGTTCCCCAGGCTGGGACAGGAGAAAACACTGTATTATTATTGAGAGACAAACTCACTGTCTGTTCCTCAGGCTGGGACAGTAGATCACACTGTATTATTATTATTATTGAGAGTCTGGCTCACTGTTCCCCAGGCTGGGACAGGAGATCACACACTGGATTATTATTATTGAGAGACAGGCTCACTGTCTGTTCCTCAGGCTGGGACAGGAGATCACACACTGTATTATTATTATTGAGAGACAGGCTCACTGTTCCTCAGGCTGGGACAGGAGATCACACACTGTATTATTATTATTGAGAGACAGGCTCACTTTCTGTTCCCCAGACTGGAACAGGAGATCACACACTGTATTATTATTATTGAGAGATAGGCTCACAGTCTGTTCATCAGGCTGGGACAGGAGATCACACACTGCATTATTATCACTGAGAGACAGGCTCACTGTCTGTACCTCAGGCTGGGACAGGAGATCACACACTGTATTATTATTATTGAGAGACAGGCTCACTGTTCCTCAGGCTGGGACAGGAGATCACACACTGTATTATTATTATTGAGAGACAGGCTCACTTTCTGTTCCCCAGACTGGAACAGGAGATCACACACTGTATTATTATTATTGAGAGATAGGCTCACAGTCTGTTCATCAGGCTGGGACAGGAGATCACACACTGCATTATTATCACTGAGAGACAGGCTCACTGTCTGTACCTCAGGCTGGGACAGTAGATCACACTGTATTATTATTATTAATATTACTGAGAATCTGGCTCACTGTTCCCCGGGCTGGGACAGGAGATCCCACACTGTATTATTATTATTTCGAGACAGGCTCACTGTTTCTTCCTCAGGCTGGGACAGGATATCCCACACTGAATTATTATTATTGAGAGACAGGCTTACTCTCTGTTCCTCAAGCTGAGACAGGACATCACAAACTGTATTATTATTGATTGACAGGCTCACTGTTCCTCAGGCTGGGACAGGAGATCACACACTGTATTATTATTATTGAGAGACGGGCTCATTGTCTGTTCCTCTGGCTAGGACAGGGGATCACACAGTGTATTATTATTATTGAGAGACAGGTTCACTGTCTGTTCCTCAGGCTGGGACAGAGGATCACACACTGTATTATTATTATTTAGAGACAGGCTCACTGTCTGTTTCTCAGAGTTGGACAGGAGATCCCACACTGAATTATTATTATAGAGAGACAGGCTCACTGTATGTTCCCCAGGCTGGGTCATGAGCTCACACAGTATTATTATTATTGAGAGACAGTCTCACTGTCTGTTCCCCAGGCTGGGACAGGAGAAAACACTGTATTATTATTGAGAGACAAACTCACTGTCTGTTCGTCAGGCTGGGACAGTAGATCACACTGTATTATTATTATTATTGAGAGTCTGGCTCACTGTTCCCCAGGCTGGGACAGGAGATCCCACACTGTATTATTATTATTTAGAGACAGACTCACTGTCTTTTCCTCAGTCTGGGACAGGAGATCCCACACTGTATTATTATTGAGACAGGCTCACTGTCTGTTCCTCAGGCTGGGACAGTAGATCACACTGTATTCTTCTTCTTCTTCTTCTTTTTCACAGCCTTAGTCCCAGACTGTCCTGGGGTCAGCTGCTTTGGTTGCTCTTCTCCATTTGTCTCTGTCGAGCACATCTTCCTCACTCACTTCACATACCTCCATATCTTTTCTCATACAATCTATCCATCTCTTTCTAGGCCTGCCTCTTCCTCTGTTACCTTCCACCTCAAATTCCATTACCCTCTTTGTTACTTCCTCAATGTCCCTCCTCATGATATGTCCATACCACCGTAACCTCGCCTCTCGCATCTTCTCAACCACATCCATCACCCTACATCGTCTACGGATTTCTTCATATCTGATCTTATCCTTCATTGAAATCTGCAGAATCCATCTCAACATCCTCATTTCAGTTCTTCTCATCAAGTTCTCTTCCCTCTTTCCAACTGCCAAGCATTCAGCTCCATATAGTAGTACAGGTCTAATCACAGTCTTGTACATTTTGCACTTTAACTTTCTGGGAATTTTCCTGTCACAGATTATTCCAGTTATTTCTCTCCACTTGTTCCATCCAGCTTTCACTCTTTGTTTTACTGCCTCCAGCGTTTCTCCTCCCTTTACCAGTTTTGATCCAAGGTATTTAAAGCCATCAACTTGTTTCAGTTTTCCTCCATTTGTCTCCTCAACATTGGTCATAGTATCTCCTCTTCTCTCCATTACCATTATTTCAGATTTTTCTGCATTCATTTTCAGTCCACCCTTTTCCAGACTTCTCTGCCATTTGAACACTTTCTCCTGCAGTTCTACTTCTGAATCTGCCATCAGTGCCACATCATCAGCAAAGATGAGTTCCCAAGGCACTTCTGTTCTTACCTCCTCTGTCAGTGTGTCAATAATGTTTATGAAAAGGAAAGGACTTAGTGCTGATCCTTGGTGTACTCCAACTGTGATTTCAAACTCTTTTGTCTCTCCCTGTTGTGTTATCATCTTCGTAGTTGCATCTCTATAGGTTGCTTGAGCTAACTTCACCATGCTTTCTGGTACTCCTTTCTTCCTCAAGCACCAATACACCACCTCTCTGGGCACACGGTCATATGCCTTCTCCAAGTCCAGAAAGGCCACATACAGCTTTTTCCCTTTCTTTAGTTTCTTCTCCTGTAACTGTCTCATCACAAAAATGGCATCTGTTGTGCTTTTCCCCGCTGAGAATCCAAATTGTGAGTTGTGGATCCTGACTATCTTCCTGAGTCTCTTGTCCAGAATTTTTTCCAGGATTTTCAATCCATGTTCCAGAAGTTTTATTCCTCTATAGTTTTTACACTCCATTGGGTCTCCTTTCTCCTTGTAGATGGTAACCATACTGCTTTTTGTCCATTCTTCTGGAATTCTCTCTTCCTTTGCAATATTGTTTAGCAATCTCGTCAGCCACTGAATCCCCTCTTCATCGAGGTTCTTAACGTGTTCTGCTGCTATTCCTGATGGTCCAGTTGCTTTGCCCACTTTCATCTCTTTGATAGCTTCTGTCACTTCCTTTACTGAAATTTCTTGGATTGGTCCACACACTACGTCTGCCTCCACTAGGTTCTCCCTCTCATTTTCTACATTTAACAGATTTTTGAAGTACTCCAGCCATCTTTGCTTGATCTGTTCTTCTTTAATCAAGACTCTGCCTTCTCCATCCTTGAGTACTGCCACCCGGATAATATCTTTTTTCTGTCTGCATAGATTGCTCTATGTTTAGCAATCTTGTAGATTTGGTCCTCTCCTTCATTTGTTTCAAGTTTCTCATACCATTCTTTCCAGGCCCTTTACTTTGCTCTTGCTACACTTCTTTTTGCCAACTTCTTTAGTCTCTTATATTCTTGTAATTCTCCAGTGCCATCTTTCAGTGCCTTGTATGCTTTTTTCTTTTCCTTCAGTGTTTCCTGAACTTCCATATCCCACCACCACTCTTCATTTCCCCTTGGTCTGCCTCCTCTTGTCTTTCCACAAACCCTGGTAGCAGCCTCTTCTAGGATGTGGCTCATCTCAGTCCACTCTTCTTCAACTGAAGGCTCCCCTGTTTCCTCTGTGTTGTTTTTCATTTCTCTCTCCAGCCTGTTGAAATCTACTTTGTTTTCTCTCAGTTTCCACACTTTTGTTCGTGCTGGGTGTTTCCTCTGCTTTATTCTTCGCTACTTCAATATTGTGATGTCCATCACCAGTAGCCTATGTTGTCTGGTAACAGCCTCATAGGGCAGGACTTTAGCATCTTGGACTTTCGCTCTATCAATTCTTCTCACTAATATATAGTCTATTTGGGTATCATGGCCTCCACTCCTGTATGTTACCTTTTGCTCATAATTCTTCGTGAACCCTGTGTTCACTGCAAACAATTCAAGAGCTTGGAATGTTTCTAGTAGCCTTCCTCCTTCTTCATTTCTTCAAGTCCAGACAGGCTCACTGTTTGTTCCTCAGGCTGGGACAGGAGATCACACACTGTATTATTATTATTGAGAGAGAGGCTCACTGTCTGTTCATCAGACTGGGACAGGAGATCCCACACTGTATTATTATTATTGTGAGACAGGCTCACGGTCTTTTCCCCAGGCTGGGAGAGAAGATCACACTGTATTATCATTATTATTGAGAGTCTGGCTCACTGTTCCCCAGGCTGGGACAGGAGATCCCACACTATACTATTATTATTGAGAGACAGGCTCACTGTCTGTTCCTCAGGCTGGAACACTAGATCACAGTATATTAGTATTATTATTGAGAGTCTGGCTCACTGTTCCCCAGGCTGGGACAGGAGATCCCACACTATATTATTATTATTGAGAGACATGCTCACTGTTTGTTCCTCAGACTGGGACAGGACATCCCACACTGTATTATTATTATTATTGCGAGGCAGGCTCACTGCCTGTTCCTCAGGCTGGGGCGGGACATCCCACACTGGATTATTATTATTGAGAGACAGGATCACTGTCTGTTCCTCAGGCTAAGAAAGGAGATCACAAACTGTATTATTATTATTGAGAGGCAGGCTCAGTGTCTCTTCCTCAGGCTGGGACAGGAGGTCACAGACTGTATTATTAATTATTATTATTATTATTATTATTATTGAGAGACAGGCTCACTGTTCCTCAGGCTGGGACAGGAGATCACACTGTATTATTATTATTGAGAGACAGGCTCACAGTCCGTTCCTCAGGCTGGGACAGGAAATCACACACTGTATTATTATTATTGAGAGACAGGCTCGCTGTCTGTTCCTCAGGCTAGGGTAGGATATCACACACTGTATTATTAGTATTGAGAGACAGCCTCAGTGTTCCCCAGGCTGAGACAGGAGATCACACACTGTATTTTTATTATTGAGAGACAGGCTCACTGTTCCTCAGGTTGGGACAGGAGTTCAAACTGTATTGTTATTATTGAGAGACAAGCTCACTGTTCCTCAGGCTGGGACAGGAGATGACACACTGTATTATTATTATTGAGAGACAAGCTCACTGTTCCTCAGGCTGGGACAGTAGATCACACTGTATTATTATTATTGAGAGTTTGGCTCACTGTTCCCCAGGCTGGGACAGGAGGTCACACTCTGTATTATTATGATTGAGAGACAGGCTCACTGTCTGTTCCTCAGGCTGGGACAGGAGATCACACACTGTATTATTATTATTGAGAGACAGGCTCACTGTCTGTTCCTCAGGCTAGTACAGGAGATCACACACTGTATTATTATTATTGACAGATAAACTCACTGTTCCTCAGGCTGGGACAGTAGATCACACTGTATTATCATTGCTTAGAGTCTGGCTTACTGTTCTGCACTGTATTATTATTATTGAGATACAGGCTCACTGTCTGTTCCTCAGGATGGGACAGTGGATCACACACTGTATTATTATTACTGAGAGACAGGCTCACTTTCTGTTCCCCAGACTGGAACAGGAGATCACACAAACTGTATTTTTATTATTGAGAGACAGGCTCACTGTTCCTCAGGCTGGGACAGGAGATCACACACTGTATTATTATTATTGAGAGACAGGCTCACTCTTCCTCAGGCTGGGACAGGAGATCACACACTGTATTATTATTATTGAGAGACAGGCTCACTGTCTGTTCCTCTGGCTGGGGCAGGGAATTACACACTGTATTATTAGTATTATTGAGAGACAGGCTCGCTGTCTGCTCCTCAGGCTGGGACAGGAGATCACACACTGTTGTAGTGTGCTCTCACGAGGCACCAGTTCTGTAGGGGTTTGGGCATTTACTGGGACAATTATTTTTGTTGCAGTAAATCACAAAATTGATTCTTTTAATGGTCTTAGAATCCAACCATGCGATATAACTCAAACAACGCACACACAGGTACTAATACACGAGGATATATTTATTAATATATAGAATATGCATGTAAACCTAACAGATCTTATCGTAAGGGTTATCAGAATACAAAAGATATAAATTCATTCAGTTACAAAGAGTTACACATATCAAGAGGACATAAGTTCGGTATATGATTCATTTAGACCGTTTCGTAATTGAACTTGTTTACAACTTCTACATTAGATACTCAAAACAAGTACATAACCCTTAGGATTTAATTTGATATCAACTGGTTGGGAGCAGTAATGCAATAAAGTTGAATACTCACTGTCGCTGGGCCTGTATTCTCACCGTTTCCGTGGTGTACTTTCCTGCGTTTGCTTTGGTGTAACTGGCTTCCCCTGCATGGGCGAATGTGAAGAAGATCCTTAGTAAGTCATTGAAGAAAACCGAGAAGAGGTCGGGGTGGCCTCTGTCGTTCATCAACGATCCAGTCAGGCAGTACTCCTCTGTAAAGCGCCGTTCGTTCACATCGATTGGCTTTTTTTTGCCTTCACAACGGCAAATCACAACGCAAAGTACTGACCACTATACGATCACGGCGAGTTACCAATACACACGTGGCAGGGCGGAAAAGGCTGTGCTCTCTTCGTGTGACATAATTCGGAAAAGTCCTGACGTTGCATTTCAACTGAGCCCCAGTATACATCGACCCTTCGACACTCTGAGTGACAACTCTCTTGCGTGTTTTCTCATATTTATGTAGTTTGCTTGCATGATGCCGGGAACAGCGGGGTTGTTTGCTGCCAGATGGTCTAGCGGTTAGGATTCCTGGTTTTCACCCAGGTGGCCTGAGTTCGACTCCCGGTATGAGCCCGTGTCAGTTTTGCCTCCTGCTTTCCAAAAGATCAGCACCGTGTCCGAAGGAGCCGCATTAAAAGTACTCGAACGTGCAAAACGTGACCAGCGTAAAGTTAGCTTGAAGTTAGAAAATGATTTTGGCACGCCTGTAGGGCTTTCGCGAAATCTCTTAGAATTACAAAAACACATGCTTTGTGTATAAAATACATTGTGAATGCTTTCTCAGCCTTCACTTTGTCGTTTTTATGACGTTTTTTTGACCACACTCGAATATTCTTTTGTCCATATTTTCGCAATGGAAGCACAGAACGCCTTCAAACCAAATGCATTTTAAAGACCACGACTTGTGGATATTTCCACAGCCTCTACACCAAACTATCAGTGTTCAATATGACCATAGGAAGAAAAACAGCGCAGTCTCCAATTACCCAGACTGTAAGCACGGGAATAAAGCTTTGTTTGATTTCTGAAACCCCTCCTTTACGTCCTGTTTTCATTCAGGTAAGGGTCAACTATATTGACAATACTACTGACAGCAGGAAGATTAAAATATTCTTTACTCAGCGGCTTATTAAAAACAGCTCCCATGATGTTCCAAGAGACTTTTTATACAGAACACTGACACAGCTTTGTGTTCTGAATCTCTTTTTCTCGTGCTTTTATTTAATGTGGCACAATGCACTGGGATAGGGGTATTCTGTTCACAAACTAATAGCATTTAAATCACAGCACCCACAATGCTGCATGTAAGTGTTTTGCACACTAAGCAGGTCCTCTGACTTTTCCCAGCTTTGTTTTGGGTTGTGGCCCCTTTATTTTTTTATGATTTTCCGAAGATAACACTAAAGGTAACACACTGGGATAGGTGGGTCTTTTTCATGGCTCAATAGCAATTCAAATACAACAGCCACACTGCTGAAACCAAGTGTTTTACACACCAGACAGGCCCCCGAACCTCATACAACCTTGCTGTGGCTGTGGCCCCTTTCTTTATTTTTTATGATTTTCTGAAGATAACACTACAGGTAATACACTGGGACAGGTGGGTCTTCTTCATGGCTTCATGATTTTTTGACTGTAATCAAGTGTTGTGCACACAAGGCAGGCCTCCTGACCTTTCACAGTCGTGCTTTGTTGTGTGAAACTTTAATTCTCTTTTTAGGATTTTTTGAACATCAAAACTTCCAACTTCCACCGAGATGAATGGGGTGCTCTTCAATAGCTTTTTCATCTATACACACAAGCGTATATAACCAAGACACTCAGAACCAACAGAATCAACCTGAAGTCATAGAAAATCAAGAATGCCCCCGAGACACCTGCACCCCCCTCCTGGACCACTCTGGTATCAACACCCCCAAACCAATCCATACCAGCTAACAAGACTCAGAATCGGTGCAACCCTCCAACTTGGACCAAGAGCAGGATGGGACAAGAACCTGCACCACACTACGCACCCCTCAGACCTGTGGTCAAGGGCTGGTGGAGTAGGGAATATGATCAACGAATTTCTGAGGTTTTCTAAACTCGAAAAAAAAATTAGTTGGAATGACAATATATGGTCAACACTGTCAAACAGAGTCCTTGGAGAGGATTGCCCCAGCAACAAGAAATGGTTATCAGTGATTTGGCATGAAGATAGAAAAAAAGTAAGAACCCAAGTGCTTAGGGTGCAGAAAGAGGAGAGTATTGGTAGGGATTCCAAACCAGATGACAGTACACAATCTATAGTCAGTATTTCAAGTCAAAGTGAGGGACATAGTTTGGAAGGCAACACAGAGCTCAGAAGTTCATCAGAAGATACAAAAGATGCATGGGCAGCACACGGCAGCACAGACAGTGGTGACATGTTAGAGGGAGAAAAAAAATCTGTGTAGAATCAGAAAAAAAGCCTGAAGAGCACAGTGAATATTCCCAGGGGGCAAGCTCGTCTGGGACGTCACCTCAGGATAAAAGGGGATTAAAAAAGATTATGTCTGTGCCTAAAACTTTCAAAGTATGTCTAAAGACTGAACAATGGAGAAAAATAGCACCTCTAAAAGGTACATCTAAACTAAGACGACCATGGACCCAGATGTTATATAGCGAGTTCAGGAAGATAAATCCTTGCTGCCCAATAGCCTTCAAATACCAATACATCAGGAAAGAGAACAGCAGAAAAAAAAACTTTCTGATGATAAAAGCAGTCTGTACCTTCAGGTCCTGCAATGTAAAATACTGTACATAATGACAACAACACACAAGCCAATGGGCAATGATGACATCACAACTGATGTTGTACGAGTAGGGCAAATACAGCACAGTAAAAGGGAAACAATTTCAACAAGCACGTCAGCCTTATCGTCGAAAGATTGCCAGTGCCCTCACAAAAAGAATCAGCAATGTATACTACAGGAACCTGAGCAGAACTCCGCTTGCTGAAATTGCAGCAGGCAATTTATCTAAACCACTAACACAGAATGTCCTGAAAGTCATTTCATCAGAGTTCAGGAACAGTAAACGCATTCACTATGATCCAGTGATTGAATTACATATGGCACAAAAATATATGAAAGCATGTGACTTCAACACTGTCCATTTTTCAGGATATGTACAGATTTTGCAGTTAGACACATTTGCTGCCTATCTTTACACAGAACAGAGTATGCAAATTCTTATTGCCCATCTAAAGATGAAGGAGAAAGTCACCCTTTACCTGGATGCGACAGGAGGGGTAGTCAGAAAAATTCCATCGGAGAACAAAAGAATTTTGTACTACAGTCTTACGTTACCTGGAGGTGGAAAAGAAAGCCTCCATTACCAGTGTCTGAAATGTTGACAACTGACCACACCATTGTCAGTATAGAACGTTGGCTACGTAAATTCATGTTTGACATCTCAACATGTACTACCAAGAGAGTGCAGCATGTAGAAACTGAATACAGCTGGGCCCTGATTCACAGTGTTCTTTTTGCCTTCAATGGGGACACCATCCATGCATACTTAAATCGTGCAATGAAAGTCTGCCAAGGCAAACTTAAGTACACAGAACTTCAGATGTTCACTGTTCTGCACCTTTGCTCTGCCCATGTCATAAAGGCTGTCTCTCAAGCAATTAGGAAAAAAACAACAGACAAAGGACTGCGAGACTTTTTCCTTTGCCATCCTGCAAAACAGCACAACTTTGAGTGTCGCCAGAAATGTTTTCAAACACATGTGTATTGTACTCTCAAGCAGGAGGTTCACAACTGAAGTCCAATCTAGTGTCTGCCTCCTTAACGCTTACATTTCTCAAACAACCACACCAGACCAGATGGAAAAGGAAGCAGAAGTCAAAGACACAGATGAGGTACTATACCCAAAAATGAGAGGCAGCCTGGGCTGCTCTCCTTTCGCTGTGGAGTTCAAAGGTATTTATGAAGACAGCATATCAGTTCAAGGACATGATGACTATGGGACACAACACAATGTGAACCCCTATTTCTGTGAAGACATAATTAGATTTCTGTTGCAAAAATACATGGCATTATTTCCACTGTGGAGTGGAATTTTGTTGGGTGACCTGACAAGATATGCTTCAGACAGCAAAAAAGACATATCAATGTCAGAGGTAGCACAAACAAGAGCCACTAACTGTCATGTTGAGACCTGGTTTGGCATTGTCAAGCAATCAATACTTCAGCACAGGAGGAAACTGAGGCCAGCAGAGTTTATTACGATAATGAGAAAATCCCTCTAGGGTGGTACAGAGAACATATAATCCAAAATGATCTCCCCAAAAAGGTTTTGATGGCACCATTGATTACCACTAAGACGCGTCATGAACATGCACAGGAACAATGGGCAAAGAGAGCACCAGGTGTAGGCAAAGAAACAAAAAATAAATTCTACAGCGCACCACAGAACATTCCAATCCCCCAAAAAATGAGAAAACAGGAAAAAAAAAGTTAGCAATAGAAATATTGAAACAAGTGAAAAATCGCCAGATGACAGCAACGGCCTGCAAGTACAGCAGGGGAAAGCAGGACCCACAGAATGTAAAGAATGGCAGCACAAAGAAGAAGGGAAAGTGTCACCCAAGCAAGCTGCCGTGGGCATGGCTGAAGTGATCACACCACACTGTGATGCACGCCCCATCTCAAAACTTATAAAAGAGAAAACAGATTTCAGAAAGAAGGTAGGATTTGTATTTCAAATATTTCTCTGTGTGGACATTCACTTCTTTTTCAGAGCTTATGAATGTCATCTTCTACTACTGTAGGTGTTCTTTGTCGTTTCTCTCTAACTTGTTATACTTGTTGACAGTGGTGTATAATCTCCATTTTCGTTATGTTAGCTCCAGTGATCTCTTGTGTATGCTTTTGGCTTGGTAAATCTTTTTTAGGTTCACGCCCTTTGGAACATCAATCCGAGTGAATTAGTGGTTGCAGTTTTGCCATCCATGCACAGTGCAGACACATATATTCTCAGACACTCGGAGTTTGTGTCTCTGAAACCAGATGAGTGGCTCATAGACGAGGTAAGATGAAAGTGTTTGATTGCATGCATTTATTAAGGTTTCTGAGCTTTTGTGTAATCAAACGTGTGTGAATGCGTGAAATCATATCTTCTTCAATTGTATTTGCTTTTTCCATAAGACCATTGAGTGTTACTTTCAAGTAGCGAAAGAATCCATGGACTTGGGGAAGAAGGTTTTCCTAATGAACCACTACACAACTAGTGTAATCATGAGTGGGAATAGAGAGCGCATGGCTAGACAACGTTTGTCCAAGGTAAGGACATCAAACACAAATGTTGATGGATTACATTAGTGAGGGGCAAACATGGTTTTTCACTAACTGATGATTGTTTAATCAATAGAGAAACAAGGAGAGCTACAAGCAATCAAAACAGGTCACAACTGTGCCCATGGTGCTGCCTAAAGAAAATACCTTTATAGTCAGAAATCAAAATTCAAAGGTAGCACACCATCCATGTGAGGCAGCCTGTTGTGCTAATCTCGTCATTCTTTTCATTACAGGTCAACTTTGAAAACTATGAAGCCATAATTAACTTTTTTTAACACTGGTGTCCATTGGAAGTTGTTGGTAGGTGTGGTGCAGGTAATCCAAAACAGCGTAGGTTTATAATTACACTTGGAACCATTACAGTTCAAGTGATTATCCTTGTTGGATCTAAAAAAATTACAAAGTCACAATGTATTGGTTCCTCTCCTGTTAAAAAAGGCGGACATGGATGGTGAGTATCCAAGGCAATAGTGACAGTGCACTTTTCCTAAAATATTATTGTGAATACTGCTGTGTGATAAACAGAAAACCAAGTGTCATGAATTGCACCCCCGCAGGCAGGCGCTCATGCATTCCCACGAGCTCCTCCCATCCCAAACGTGCACGCACCAATCTTTCCTCTATTTAAACCCTCGCCAGACCCCCTTTAAGTGCTCACGATTGAGATCTTCTCCCTGAGCTTAGTTCCTAGTTTACATTCTGCGATACTACTCTTTGACTCCTGGATCTTGACCCTGCTGTTCTTCTGCTACGTCTTTGCCTCCCGACTTTGTACCTATGCGCCTACTACTCTCTCCTGGATTTTGGACCCTGCTCTTCTTTCCCGACGACGCCTACGCCTCCCGATTCTGTACCGACGATCCTACTATGACTACCCGGATTTGGACAGCTACTTCTCCGACTATGCCTTCGCCTATCGTTACCCTTCCGAAGAGCTCCACATAGAATCCCTATCCTCCGCAGTTACCCCCTCCGTGACACCAAGCAGGTCAAAGTGTCATGTAGGAAAAAAAAAAGTACTGATAGGTCATTTCCTGACTGTCTTTGCTGAGGTTTGCAAAATATTACATGTTAAATAATATAAATATAAATAAAATATTTTATCAAAAACTTTTGTTTCCACAACATTAAACTCCTGAAACTGCCTGTGTTTCTGGCCCCACATTAAATGCAACTTCATGTCTGATGATGGGCCCTTTGTTTCTTGCAGTATCTGTGTGCTCCATCCCAGAAAGTCTTTGTGGTCGACCCTATGGGGAGTGACAAGATGGCAGACTCCACTGCAGTGGCAAAAAGTTTCAGGTAAGAAATCAAGCATTGGTTTCGTGGTGAAACTCTGCACGGGCACACATGCATTTCACATTCAAATTCAGCATGACAAATATGTCCTCATTTATCAATAACCTATTATTTTGATTCACAGGGACTTTCAAGATGCGAAGGAACGTCCTAGGAAAAGAAGACTGGTTGAATATCATCTGGCACCCAAGCGTGATTGGTCACACCAAGCAAGCAGATGCCTCAAGCTGTGGGGTCTTTGTGATGCAGGTCAGCATAACCTTTCCATGCAGAAATTTTGGACTGTCTCAAAACTATTGTATGAGAGATTTTTAGGGAAATAATAATTGTGACAAACCTTCGTCTGTTAGATGGGCGCAGACATCGTGAACAATTTCCTGGATATTCCAACATACATCGAGATGAACAGCAGCGCCAAAGAAATAAGAAAGTTGCGGGAAGACCTGTCAATCAGAATTCTTGAAGCTTCAGGTATTGTACCATTTGATCATCATTGCCTGCGTTTATTGGTGTATGTTGTTTTCCTGAAGCATGTTCTGTCTATGTAACAAGTCTGAATGAAAAAAGATTCTCGATTTATTTATATGCAGAACTCATTTGGGTATTCTTTTTGTACTATATAACACAGAGATGAAAAGTTAATTAAATCACATTTCGCACAGTTAAAATTCAATGACACTTTGGCCTTCGTCGTGGTTGACACAACCATAGTCTGGGAAAAGTTTGGGTCTTGATTGCCCATAGTGAAACAAACTGGTTGAACATGGCTGTGTTATCATGTGCCCCCTTAAAGTCATAGCAACAAAAAAAGGGTAACAGGTGTTGACAGGAGTATTCTGAGACATGACAATGTGCGGCTTAAGAAGCAGTAGAACACCTAATCAGGAAAGTGCATACGAAAAGGTCTCTATCAAATGGTCTTCAATTATGCAACAATGATCTGTAGATAACATTGGAAAAATCAGTCTATTTGGCATGTTTATTATAGCTCCTCTCCAGGACGTGTCTGATGTGTGGAGAAACACTGGTGCGGCAGACAAACTGGGAAAGTGAACATCATTTCTATCTGTATGTGTAATTGTTACGTCCCAGTGTGTGGTCTGTGTTTTTTTATGTTCCACACTGCTGACCCTTTGATTGTTCTCCCTCCCCCATTGACCCACCATTACACCACTGTTCTGTATGACATCATGATCAATTAGCTTCTCAGCCAGCGTGCATCTTATTCACTATATAACATGGAGGTTTTCTGAAGGAAGAGCCTTTCGTTTGACTTTGGTCCTGCTTGGTTTTGCTTTGCTTCATTTAGTTGTGGTTATCGCTTTGTTTTGCTATTGTTTTGGCTTTGTTGGTTTGTTGTTTTCTGTTCATTTCTTTGTACTTTCGTTTGTTTGTGTTTGTCCTTGTTTTGCCATTATCTTGCCCTAACGTGTTACATGTTCAACCTTTGTGTTCTTTTGTACCCTGTTCCTGTCGATTACTCTCGTTTTCCCTTATTTGTATTCCTAGTTCACTTGTGTTTTTGTGTAAACTTTTGTGTATAAGGTTAGTTCAGGTTTGTCACGCCCTCTGCAGCCAGAGGGCGCTCCTTCTCTGTCCTGTCCCTAGTTTCCGGTCTGCTGTCCTTCCTGTCCCTCTCTTTCCCTTGGGCTATATATTTCTGGGTCTTGCACTCTGTCCTCGCTCAGCATTGACGTTCGGATGTCCTGAGACCCACCTAGCACCAGGGCGCCCCACGTCCGCTCCCTGAGGGCACAGGTTTCTATACGGCATTCCTGAACTCTTTGCACTAATGAGCCCGGGCCTTTTTCCCGTCTCACCGCTATGCATATGGGTCTTTTTCCGCTCTCCTGCTCCCCACGGTTAGTCCCTTTGGACGTCCGTGACAGAATGCTGAGCCACTTACTGACCCCGCGAGCGGCACTTTTTGTCTTGCCGCAGTTTTTTTTTTTCTTGTTCTCTGGGCTGTTTTTTTTTCAGTTCCTCTATTCTAATCACTGGATATCACTCCGATCTTCCGTGCCTGTGAGCGGGTCCTGTACCTGGCTTTCCTCGGGTAGATCACTCCGATATCAGTGATTGAATGTTGAGCTGGCTTGCCTATTCTTATTACTGGATATCACTCCGAGCTTCTGTGTCTGGAGCGGGTTCTCTTGCCTGGCTCTTCCTGGTCTGGCTCTCTCCGATATCAGTGATAGAATGGTAAGCTTTCTGCCGTTCCTCCATGCCTTTCGCTGGATATCACTCCGGGCATCTGTGTCTGTGAGCCGACTTCGGTCTGGCTTTCCTCAGGTTGTCCACTCCAATATCGGCGTTAGAATGTGAACGTGCCCATTGCCCAGTCTGCGGTATTTTTCCCCGGGGTTTTTGTGTTTTTTTGCGTTTTGTTTTGATTTTTTTTTCTTCCTGATTTCCCCTCCTTTTTGGTCCCCCCCCTGCTCTCTGTGTCTCGGAACTTTGGTTCCTACCTGTTTTTGGTTCCTATCTGTTTTGTGTGGTTTGTCTCCCTGGTCTTTCCCAGGTTTTTGTCTGTTGTGTTTGTGCTTGTGTACTTTTTTGTTTTAGTCTCCGGAGCTCTACTCGACCCCCCCTTCCTCCACCCAATAAAGGTTAATACCCCGGAGGAGGGGGTAGCTCTCAGCCGTGGACTCCCGGAGGTTTCCTTTCAGTTAAATGAGGTTTTTCCTCCCCCCAGTGCTGGGCAGCTCATTTATTTGTATGGGCGTCGGGAGCTGCCCATGAAGGGGGGGGTACTGTCACGCCCTCTGCAGCCAGAGGGCGCTCCTTCTCTGTCCTATCCCTAGTTTCTGGTCTGCTGTCCTTCCTGTCCCTCTCTTTCCCTTGGGCTATATATTTCTGGGTTTTGCACTCTGTCCTCGCTCAGCATTGACGTTCGGATGTCCTGAGACCCGCCTAGCACCAGGGCGCCCCACGTCCGCTCCCTGAGGGCATAGGTGTCTATACGGCATTCCTGAACTCTTTGCACTAATGAGCCCGGGCCTTTTTCCCGTCTCGCCGCTACGCATATGGGTCTTTTTCCGCTCTCCTGCTCCCCACGGTTAGTCCCTTTGGACGTCCGTGACAAGGTTGTTGGGTACATTCTACACACTTAATTGATTTTGTATTAGTAACACTAGTTAAGTACGGGTGAGTGCCATTTTTCTTGTATGGTTTTGAGTAGTCAGGGGAGGTTAGCTAGGGTGTTGAAGACGCAGAAGACCGTGTGTTTCGGGTTTTCTTTTGCAGTCAGGTTAGCTTTCCCTCACTTTTTTTAGCCAGCTCCATTTTGTTTGGTTATTTTCTTTTCTTTGGCACCACTCTAGTTCCCTTACCCCTGTGTGTTATCGTGTCTTACCAGTCACTTATTTAACTTAAAATCATCACTTTTACACCCACCTTTGTTATCGCGCTTCCTAGTCACTTACCAGAACCCACCTGCTTCCAAAAGAATTATTCTAAATGTTACACCCCTTTACCCCTAGATACTTGGGGTCGTAACATTATTATGTGTAATGTATGCACATAACAAAACATGCCAATGAAATGTGATAGCTGAACTAATATAAGGTTTACTCTGTGTAGGTCCAGTGTGACAGTTGTGAAAACTGGTTCCATGAATTGTGCATCTCAAAAGAAGAGTATGAAAGTGCAAAGAATGAAGTAACATGGATATGTACATTTTGCCAACCCCAGTTTGGTGAGTATGCTCTGCATGCAAACTATCACTATGAAAGGGTTTTTTAAGCAGGACATGTAGTTTTAGATTCAACAGAAACATAGGATGACATATTTCAGTGGATGTTATAATTGTTTGTTATTGTTAGGAAGTTTGGATTTCAGGGTTATCTTCTGGCATTAATGGTTCTATAAATTAGAGATACCTTTTCAAAAAATACTCCAAAGAAGGCATAAAAAGGCATAAAAGATTATTGATAATCTTTGCAATTTATTACATGACACAGGCATCTCGAAGATAGAATTACTGTGTATCAGATTGATGATTAGATATGGATGCATCAAATCAATTACTAGGTTTCTTTCCAATAATATAGAAACAAAGGCACGAACATGAACACCTAAAAGAGCTTGCCATTTAGCACAGAAACAATATAATGTCTTGCTATAAAAACACAAAGTAAGAAAAAAGGAGTTTGATCAAGAGAGATCTGTCAAATTCTGCAAATACCTAGATCTTGATCTGTGACCCATTTATACTCTTTGGATTCTTTGCAGTTCGTAACCCTTCTTACGGTTTTATATTTCAGGCACTGTTGATGAATGTGCAACCACCCCCTACTCCCGAGCATTACATAAAAGACATGCTGGAAACTCAAGAAGACTGTCAACGTGTTCTCAGCAGAATTCAACTCCAAAAGACATGTAAGTACAAGTTTCAATATTCCCCCAAAAATCTCTTGGGTAAGAGTAAACTTTCAGACACTTTGCGAAAAAATAATGAAAAACACTAGAACACAAAAAAATCACTAGAAACCATTTGTTATCTATTGCCAGAAACCAAACAAAGTATTATGAAAACGGTAAAAAAGTTCATCATAACACAACACAGTCCCTTTTATATATGATTACTACACAGTGTTAACATCAAAGTAGTAGTGCAAAGAATTCTAAATCAACAGTATGTCACCATGACATGATTTATTCCACTCCGATGTAAGAAAGATCAAAGAAAACTGGCTTCTATCCAACAGAGGTGTATCTAATGTGATTCCTTATTATTAGGTTACCCAAATAGTACCATCTCTACAGTAGCTTTCAGACAGGACACACTACTAAAAGGATTCTAACCGAAACAATAAAAACACAATCACATCATCGAAGTCCGAACCCCACTGACTTTCAATATCATACCGTGTACATCTCCAGGCTTGGAGACTCATCAAAAAAGAACAGCCTAGACACCAAAGTGATCCTTTTCTTCCAGTAAGATTATGGCAGTTGCAGGATGCTGTCTAGATCAATGAACAGATTACGTTAATAATAGCAAGCAGGTAGCAGAGCATTTAGGCACACAGCCCCTAAATTGTGAAAATATGTCAGACCTTATTAAGGATGCCCCATACCTACAAGCATATTTAACAATGCTGTAGTCTTCTACATCATCTCTGTAGTCTTATTGATCCTGAGTGATCTAATTCTTTAGGAGGTGCAGAAACATAGATATCAAGTCAGTAAGTAGACAACCAGGTTGCAATTGTTTTTTCTGTGTCTAACCCATTTTTTTTTCTCCACACCATGCCTGCCACTGTTCTCTCTTCGGTGCCTTTGGTTGATATTGAGCTCTGTCCCCCATGACAAGGGATCCTCCTGGATTTTTGAAGCAAGGAACCCAGCCTACAAAACTCAAGATCCTGTACTGCTCAACCCAGTGGATGGGACATACTCAACATTAACATCTAGCCTGACATAATACAGGGAATAGAATTCACCGTGTCAATCTGCATGGTGGTGCATGTGAACTGTTTCTAGTAACTACTTGTCATACCTGGAGGGGAGGTCAACCATCAGGCCTTGGACCCCCAGAGATTTTTTTGTTTTTCTCTCCTTCATGCCTGATGGTTACACAGTCACATCTGCATACCACACCTTCATTGTGATTTGCTACAGATACAGCTTATTTAAAATGTGAAATTAGGAAAAACTAAAAGAAAGCGTGAAATAAAAAGAATGTCAAATCTAAAATTTTCAGATGTTGTGATGAAGCTTTTGACTCATGAATAGCACCCCCATCCCAGTGTAATGCATGTTTAATGGTGCCGTATTGAAAAAATAATTTAAAAAAAGGTTTCACAACCCCAAGCAAGGTTGTATAAGGTGAGGGGGGCTGTCTGGTGTGTAAAACACTTGGTTTCAGCATTGTGGGTGCTGTAGTTTAAATGCTATTGGTTTGTGAACAGCATACCCCTATCCCAGCGCAGAATGCCACAATAATTAAAAGCATGAGAAAATGAGATTCAGAATGCAAAGCTGTGTTAGTCTTCTGTGTAAAAATCTGTTTGAACATCATTGGAGCTGTTTTAAATAAGCTGCTGAGTAAAGAATATTTTTAATTTTCCTGCTGTCAACATTTTAGTGTATATATAGTTGACCCTTACCTGAATGAAAACAGGACATAAAGAAAGGGTTTCAGAAATCAAACAAAGCTTTATTCCTGTGCATACAGTCTGGGTAATTGGAGACTGCACTGTCCTGCACTGTCCTGCTTCCTATGGTGATATACTGGTTTTTCACACAAAGCCGTATTGAGCAGTATTTCTTGCATTGTGAACGTGTGTACACAGCAGTCCAGCAGAATAATATGTAGGGCACATTAATATTCAATTATTTTTCTGTTTCTCATTTATATTCAAACTAAATTTCCTGACAAATCAGTTAGTTTTTAATTTAAGAATTGCATTTAGGCGACAAATCACCTGATGAGGCTACATAGTTATTAATGAGATACCCAATTATAATTAGTCATGAAACAAATGAGAACCGCAGCTGTGCATTTGAAATTAAACACTACTGTATTATTGCAGCATTAATTTTGTTTAACACTCCAGATGAAGCAGACATCATTATAGCTAAATCGTTACAAAAGACACTGACTAATAACCAGTAAAGTTAAGTTTTATTTTTAACAGAACTGGAAATTAAACTTATAAAAATACTTGAGCAAAAAAAAAAACAACAATTGTTCCTCTGACCTTCTAAGCATTTTTTTTAAGGCAATACATTTCTTTAGCAGGGTGTGCCTTGTGCTTACTTTTCAGAACTTTGATTTTCTCTCTCTCCTGTGTCAGTTCAGATTAAGTTCTTTAAACAGTTCCAACATCTTCCTTTTGAAGGGGGGGAAGTGCTTGCTGGCATGTTGTTTTGCTAACTCGTGCTTATCCTTTATGACGGTATCGTCTGACACCTGTACACAATCCAACAAAATTACAAGACCAGCGCTATAACATGAGTCATAAAAACACAAGAAGCCACATTGAACGAGCTTTCAGAATTGTTAAACAACGCTTTGCTCGTCTGTCATTTGGTTTGCATACCAGTCCATCAAGAGCTAGCACAACCCTGGCTGTTTCAACACAGTCATTGGATCACAGCTATAGGACAGAAAAGGGACTGTAAACCAACAGAAATCACTTTTAAGATGCTGAGTTTTTTCCTTTAACACATGCTTGGGTGCCACCTATTTCCTCCTTATCCCTGCTTTCCTCTGATAACCACAAATATGGAGACCCCTCACTAAAATATTTAACAAATCTATCCAATTGACTCCTCGATTTTATAGAACACATTAAAGCCTCATGCTACATTTATATAAATAATAGCTTAAGTTCTGTTCTCTTCACTCCCTAGCACCTTAAACTTCACAGCTACTAGTAATGATTAACATTCAACATAATTAGTAAATGTCACTTTTGTAAATACACATTAATCAACTTCATTATGAATAAATGTGGTATGAGTGTTAAGCAATTTTAATTAAATTAAAAATTTTTTCAAGCAACGGATGCATAAATTCAGTACATGGTAACTATTATTTTCACTATATTCTGGAGCCTTCTAATGCAATTCTTCGTTACACCAACTATGGTATTAAGTTGCTCAAGCCATATTAAGAGGTGGTTTAAAATAACTCACTAGTCACTTCTAGGGGGCAACAGCTATTACTTTGTGTTCGTTGCAATTGAGAACAGGTTTAGTACGGTGCTGCGGACTAAGCACAGCAGCAACGTTCGTTGCAATTGGATTTAAGGTGCAGCACAACTTCAGACCACAGCTGCGTACTAAACACAGGTTGATCTCCTGTCAATACTTCACTTCCAGTTTGTTGAAATTAACCCCTAGACTTTGCCCTACTAAGGTCTAAATCAAGCTCAAGCAGAGACAACCCATTCATGGCTTTCATAACTTCCATTAGTCTCCACCTCTGTCTTCCCTAACTCATTCTTGATCTTTTTTAAACCAGGCGTTTAACTGAAATTCAGCCCACTGATACGGTTTAGTCTGAGAAAAAAATAATAATAAACACTACTCCCGACAGCCTGAAAAAAAAAAAACATGGATTCCTATAACCTCAACTGAGCAAAAGAGCCAGTTCTTGCACCTTCTGAAGGATTATTAAAAAATACTACCCTTTTTAAACCCCCCAGCACTGGCTGAAGAGGCTGTGTGTGTCCGGGCTCAGCGGTTATATAGGACAGGACTCAGCGCGCAGCAGGTGCGACTCATTGCTCTGCGCTGCCCGTGCGGAATGCGCGTCTCCTCCCTCTACACACCACCGCCTTCATACTCCCCAGCGGCAATAACATCTCCATTTATTACATTTATTCTTCCCTCTTAACCCAGAAAACTCCCGGGACGTTTCTGTGAACCGGTAAAGCTCTCTCTGTTGGTGGTCACAAGTAGAAACAATGCACGAGCTGAAAGCAGGAAGTCAAGCACTCCTCCCTCACTGTATATCTGGGTCCAGACTTCCGAAAACTCCTAAAAGTGAATTTCCAGAACGCCATATTAAATTATGAGAGTTCGGGTACTTTTCTGATGTATTTTAATAGTTTGGCACTGTGCCTTGTTAAATATGTTACAAGCAAAGTTTATCAACTTCATGCGAGGTTTTGCATGGATACAAAAACATTATATGATATCTATAACACACGTGAAGAGTGAATCTGAATTAATCAGAATGCTTCGCTGCACCAGAATTGTTATTTACGTATTTCAAAAATACATCTGGTGCATCTGAAGACAGAATAAAACCCAGAACTGTAAAAGGACGACAGACCATTAAACTGTCTGGTGATATTGCTGCACGGGGCGCAGATCACAATAGAACACGTTGTAAAAAATGTTAACATTCGTGAATGAGTATTTTTTTTAATTATACCAAATGTCCGTTAAATAATGAATGACGTTTTTCAGACCATAAACACTATTATATGAAAAAAAAACATTTACTATATATCCATTTAACTTGCTTTTTTTAAAAAAAACATTACAATACGGTAGATGAAAATTTTTGTTCAGCGCTCTTGTATTAAATATACTCTACCAGCCTTTTAAGTCGTGTCAGAAATAAAGTGTATAAAATTCGCTAAATCAAACAAAACACAAACGCTACGAAAAAGAAAAAAATGTGTTTATCCTGCAATTTTATCTCGTTGAAACGTTTTTTTTTCTCTGTGGCACTAACGGGCTAACGGTTAGGATTCCTGGTTTCCTGATTACATAGAAATGTGTCTCTCTTGCCTTACGATGTCCAAATGATCAGTTCAGTGTAGAAAAGAGCAGCGTAAAACCCCGTCAGGCGTGCAAAACGTAAAAATGAAAGAGAATCGCTTTGTTTCTGCCCGCTTTCTCACTGAAGCCCTTTGGTGTGTTAATAGAAGGTTATAACCGCTACACTGCGCGATGTGGGAGGGGTGATTTGCAAGCAGAGTTGACCTTTGAGAAAGGACTCGTCTAGGGATTATATTTCCACATTTTGAAGAGATTTTCTCCATTTCTGTAGCCTGATTTCCACTATTGCTAGAGAGCTGTAGAATCTGGAATAACCTATCCAGCTCTGGGAACAGTGTGTAGATGACAGGTTTGTGACTTTCTCATGAGCACGGTATATGAATCCATCAGATTAAAGACACTCTGAGCATTTGAATTAAATTAACGATAGTCTGTCCCAGCTCGCCGCGATGGTATAGTGGTCAGTACTTTGTGCAATAGTCGCTGTACTCCTCGTAGATAATCTCAACGAAATCACAATACAGTACAATACAGTACAGGACACGCAGTGAGGAGCTCACGCAACGAATAGTCTTGAACATGCCAAGCGTAAAGGCACACTGCACATCTGCGAAACATCACATCCTAGTTTAGTTACAGTGAGATTATAGACTGGAAGCTAGGAAGTCTCAGATCACTTTTTTATTTAAGGTTCAAGCAAACCCAAATACCTTTGCAAGAGACATTTCAGAATCCCAGTCAAATCCAGTACGATTGCTGGATCCCTCGAATTCGGCTATATCACAGATCTGCAGTCCACGATTAGAATACTTTAGGTGCGTTGTGTAAGACATACCGTCCAGAGCATTTCTAAGACAGGAAATACATTTTCATTACGAAATGAGATATACTGTACGTAGAGTGAAATGGTCTGGTACGAGTCCTAAGTTTGAATAGTTCAAAATAGACGAAAAGGGGTAATTACAGACTCTTTCGAAATGTATGAACATTAAAGCTGTGCGGACCTTATCTTGATTTACCTAGTTTAATCGTTTTCAGAAAGTGTAATTGTATTATTTTATGTACCCCTGACGATTCTACTGATGTTATAAGTGCTCTTGTTTATATTGAATCTATTTTGTTGTTCAAATAAAAAGTAAAAAAAAACTTTCCGGATGCGGCTGCTGTAAAAATAAAATGACATCAAAGGCGTTGTACGTAGAGTTCTCAAGCCTGCTCCACAGAAGAACTAGCTAAGATGAAAAGTTCAATATTCTACTGACAGGGCTACTCCCGTCAACTGAGTTTCTTTCTGAAACAACGTTTTTCAAGAAAAACTTACACTTTGCAAAATTTGAAATAAAATACTTGCTTAAAAGTGCAGATTATTTTTTTTCCCAAAAACTGTAAATGGAGAAAACCACCCGTTGGAGTCTCTGTCGTACCATTGCTCAGTGCGGTCAGGTCGGGACTAAAATGATAGTAAGGTGCTGGTTCAAGCACATCTAGGCACGCCTTTCTCACTGTTCCATCGTGAGCATCATCTAGAGAAAAAGTGGCATGTAATGTTTAATACATTATTGACCTTATTAATAATTTGAGGGAATACAAATGCTTTGCATGTATCGAATTACAGCACGTAACAACTGACTACCTGAGTCGATATCACCGGGCAATTTCCAATAACGACCAACATCAGAAACTTCAAGAAAAATAAGATTCCATATCTTGGAATGTAGGGCGGGAGAATTAATTTATACTCCTGTTGCATCTTGAGCTAAACTTTTTTTTTTTTTAAATATGACGCAGATTTGCTCAAGATACTTGTAATCGCCTTAAAGAGAGTTTTCATGAAAACGTACATCGGCTAGCTCTCCACTGTTAATTGACAGAACTTTGAAGAAACATACAAATTACACATCTTAATGAACATGAAGGGAAATCTCTGGAAGCCCGTTTCCGCCAGGGAGTTAAAAAAAAACGCGCTATGGTATCTCATTGTATGTCCTTTTTTACTTAAAAACGGTCTTCTTTAGCTCAGCTGGCAAGACCTGGGTTCGAGCCAATGCAGTAAGGCACGAACTAGGGTGGGAGCTGCGAGGGCACAAGCCCTCGAACCCGAATCCGTTACAATAACAAAAGGACAGACATTGAAATATGGGCTATTTCGAAGTCGCAAATGTCAGATATAAAGTCGGAATTCTGAGTTACTAAGTCGCAATTCTGAGATACCATAGCTCGTTTTTTTTTACTCCCTGGCGGAAACGGGCTTCCATAGAAATCCGGGTTGTGAATAACAACTGTCACTACACACGATTGAGTTCTTGAGGCTGGCACCTAAGACCACTCAGCCATCCTGACAAGCAGTGGAAGATGCCCGTTACTTTGTCAAAGGATTATTAACTACTTTTCTTTTCTTATTATTACAGAGATTTCTACATTGCAAGACAATTGACGATTTAGATAAAAGTCTGTCGTGGCAAGCAAACCAGGCACGTACGGGGTTTGAACCCGCGCTCTTCGGTTTACGAAACCGACGCCTTACCACTTGGCCACCGCGCCCACAGTTTAATTCTCTTTCCCATCAAGGCTAATACATTTTGAAAATAAAAAAAATCTTTGTGCACAAATTGTAATGGCAGGAGAAGTAAAACAAATATGATTATGATGTACAGTAATTGTTCACTTAGTGAAATACTCACTTTTTTGGCCCACTGAATATAGTTCTTCTGTGGAGCTGGCTTCAGACTCTGCTTATAGCGCCCGTCAAATAAAATAGATATTTTATTTTTACAGGAAGACGCATTCCGAAATGTATCTCTGCAGTTTTAGAAAAGTTTTGAATGGCATATTTTATACAACGTACAAACCGTATTGTAATTGCAGACTGCAGATCTGTGCAGCAATCGTACTACATTTCACTGTGATTCTGAAATACGTCTAGCAAACATATTCAGGTTTCCTTGAACTTTTAATAAAAAACGACTTCGCTTTCAATCTCTGATGTCACTGTAAACATCGGACGTGATGTTCCGCAGATGTGCAGTGTGTGCCTTCTTGTCTTATTCAAGTTTACCGGATTTTTTAAACGAAAATACAAATTGGACAGTTTCAGACACATGAAGACTCATAAATGTCACTACAAATGACAAATTTGTAGTGTAAATCCGCCGGGCTGGTTTACGTGTCTGACCATCTCTCTCCTCCCTCTGTTGCAGTGAGCACTATTTTTTCATTTTCTTCCCTTGTAGTTTCCTTGCTCTTTTACTGTCCCTTTCTCCCACGGAGAGACGGAAAACATGCCGAAATCGTTTTCACCCTGTGTTTGTGCAACGTCAGTGTGTGAAGGGAAAGTAATCTACGCGGCTCCAGTAGCGCAATCGGTGAGCGCGCGGTACTTATACAACAGTGCACAGCGGAGTCATGCCGAGGTTGTGAGTTCAAGCCTCACCTGGAGCAATATAGCCTGTCTTTAGCTACTGAAAGCAACTGTCCACTTTAGATACTGCTACTTACAGGTCGTCCTTAACACCTTATCTAACGGGATTGTGGCCTGTTAGGTATTTGCTGGAGATCCGGTCTAAATTAACATCAAATGAACAGGTAAAGGTTTATTCCACGTCACACCCGAAGAAGGGTCCACGTGGTGTTTCCTTCTCTTTTCAGCATGGAATAAACCTATACTTTTTCCTTTGCAGCTGATGCAGGTCACTACTTAATTTCCCATCAGCTGTGGACCCCCTGCTGATCTCTACACAGATAGATGAGAGATATCTTCTTAGACGAGAGGTCTACTGGGACTAAGGGAACACGATGGGGTACCGAAGACTTGAAAAACCTCTCGCATTAGATTTTTTGTTGTTTCCCAGATTTGTTTTTAATGTTATTTTTGTTTTGAAGTTGTTCCGTTAAGTATTTTTTAATTTTATTTTCTGTAGTCGTTAGACTACTACAGTGATTTACCTAGGTTCCCGGAAGGCTTCTCGCATTGTGGTTGTTGTGTTTTTGGGTTACAAGTATTTTTTTTTTCTATTGATAGGACCCCACGCACTACTGTGGGACTAGTTAACTTAAGTTCTTACATTGTACCTGAAATTACCACATAAACTACTACTCTGTTTTTCCTTTTTTTTAATAAAGGCACAAATTATGTTTTTTTTTTCTTGTGGCTGATTGGCAATGTCCCTACAACGGGTCATTGCTACGAACCTGGCTGCTGAAATTTGTTCTCAATTGCAACAAACCTAAAATAACATCTGCTGCCCATTAGATCTTACTGATGTAGGAGACTAACTTAAACCACCTCTTCAAAGGGTTTAAGTAACTCAGTAGTGGAACAGTTGATAGCTTTTGAACTGTTCTGAATGTAGTGGAAATAATATGGTCACAAAGTAACGAACATACAGTATTCACCACTCGCTTTAAATATTTAGCTAAAATTGTTTTCTAGAGACCACAACTATTCACAATGAATTTGATCAATACATGTCTTTATTAATAAAAGTGTAATTTATTAATAATTAAGATCAATGTAAACCTTTATTAGTAGCTGTATTACCAGTTAATCTGATGAGAATTCAGAACACGAGTCTCTCGCTCAGTAAACACGCTTTATCGTTTACTGAGCTTTCGATGAACGTCTAAGTGAAATTCACTATCTTCACTTTTTGTTTAAAGAACACTTTTATCACATGTTCTGTACTCCCCATGTTGTTTAGCGGTGCTCTTTTCTACACGCCTGATTTGAGGATCCCCAGCTAAAATATTTTTTACTTAACAGGCTGGATTTGAGCGTCTTTACAGAGAGCTGATTTGGAAACCTCACATATGCAAATGGTGACACTTTGTTTTCGCTCCACATAAGAAACTCATAAATCTTTGAATGCTTTCCTCTTCTCCTGCAGCACTAGCATTTGTCTACAGTTTGTGGCATCTTTTCAACACAATATATTTCACCATGGACTGAAAGATCAAATGGTTTTGGCAAAAGATAAGGAGATCTCCTGGCCTGTAAGGGATCAAACCTACAACCATGGAGTTATTAGAACGACAATCGATCCAACTGAGCTACCTGACCACATACACGTGAGGCTCTCTGTGCAGCATAAAATTTAATTTAGAGAATTATTTTTCCTTCTGAATTTAAACCCTCACAATTATGTGTACTGGCTTTCTAAAAGTGGTGGATATGATGAAGAAGAGATCAGCCTCTGTGATGCAATATCAAGTGACACTGACCTTCTGTTATACTGTTCCCTGCTGCATTTTAACCTACTGGGGAAATACTGGTATCCATGCATGTAAGGTTTCCTCCTTGTCAAATTATTTTCAAGCACATTTTTGTTGTTGAAAATCAACCTTGTGGATTTCCATGTTGTGTCCCTCTTCTGTTAGTGTCACCCAAATTGATACATTGTGCTCTGGCGTTTCTTCAGATCATACCATTTTGTACAATACTGTATCAGTATTGTAGAACTCATATCATTAAAGAAAATAAGGCTTTTTTGTATATTTTATTATAATTGTATTTATATGTGGAAATATGTTATTTTAATATCGACATGTAAATTTGAAAAATTATTTCCCCCCCTAAAAGCAGGCAGCCTAACATTTTCAGCTGACAAAAAATTATATGAATTTTTAAAGATCCAGACTGAAAGTTTATAAAATATTGTTTTACACTATATGCTGCTGTTTTGGAAGTATACTTATTTTACAGGTGCAACTGTGGTTAACATTGCTGCCACGCAATGCTGGAGCTGTGTTTATTTCCTGACCTGTTGTTCTATCTGAGTGGAGTTTGTATGTTCTCCCCATGTTTGCTTGGAGTTTCCGCCAGGTGCTGCAGTTTCCTTCCACAGTCCAAAAACATTGTGATATCATTTTAGGAAGTGAATTTCATGATCATAAGTTTTCTAATGTCATTTTGTCACACCTGTCAAAGTGTGAATCGTTTGAACTTTCATCTTTCCTGTCATTTGAACCCAGACGCCTTTGTAACAATCTGTAGTTAATATTTCTGCAGTTTTAAGTGAGGTAGCAATGCTGTATATTTCAACGAGCCGTCCCTTCTTGCAGGACGAGGACCCTTAATTTCTCTTGATTTGTAGGGAAATGTAAATAACAGTCAGGATGTCTCATGTTGTGCCTGGATTTGTCCACTGTGGCTTTTCTCCTTTGTGTGGTTCAATGTATACATATTGATAACAAACATTTAAGTTTCCCTTTCCATTGGGGTTGATATTTTCATTGTGAGTTGCCAAGAGCTCCTTCATTTTTAATTGATAGTTTTAATATAATAAATTAGACATTATAAGCACATAAAATGGTTCTAAAAAGTTTCTTGCAAAAAACCTATTAAAATTAATAAAAAATTGTTCCCATCAAAAGTGTTACATTCAGAATTTACATCAAGGAATGGTTTAATTTCTTATTTCTGAAACATCAAATTGTAGAAAGAAGAAAGAAATGGGATGTTCAAGCCTCCCTTTTGTAAAACACAAGCTGCAGATACAGACATTGAGGACAGTATGGAAACAGTGGAGTGATGTGGACTCAAGTCACAGTGTCACTGAACAACCTCACCCACACTGAGTCCCCTGTCTGTAGTCCCCTTTACCTGAAGTGGGGTCTCCCTCAATGTCCCCTGGATCTCTGTATCCAGAGGGCGTCTCATCAGAGAGGAGTCTCCCTGTGAACAGACGAGCAGGTCAGTAATGGCTCTGACACAGATTGGCCTGTCAGATACCTCTTCTCTCCCAGTCAGTATTTATTTGCTGGTGTGAAATTAGGATGAAACTAATGACAAAGGTTAGTCCAGGTTGGTACAGGGTGTACTCCATCTTATTTATAATAACTGACCTGACAGCGTCTGGACTCTGGGGCACACTCTTTTTCCAAAACTCTCCACCTCTCCATCTTCTCCTTCAATTGTTGCTTCTCCAAAACTCTCCTCCTTTCCTCCTCCTTCTTCAGTTATTTCTTTACCTCCTTTTCACAAACTCTCCTCCTCTCCTTCTCCTCTTTTGCTTGTTTCTTCTCCTGCTTCTCCAACAGTTTCCTCCTCTCCTTCTTCTCCTTTGCTTGTTGCCTCTCCTCCTCTTCCCAAAATCTCCTTCTCTCCTTTTCCTCCTTTGCTCATTTCTTATTCCCCTCCTTCAGCTGCTTCCTCCTCTCCTCCTCCTGAGCTCACCTCCATTCCTCCTTCTCCTTCTGCCTCCTCTCCTCCTCCTGCTGCAGGCGTTTCTCCAGCCCCCGAGCGTAGGCCTTCCAGCTCTTCTGCTCCTTCTTCTCCCATCTCACCTCCTGCTTCTGCTGCTCCCTCCTGTTCTCCTCTGCCTCCTGGGCACGTCTCCGCTCCTCCTTGTTCATGGTCCTCCTAATTGCATCTGCTGCCTTGGTGCGTCTCCTCTCCTGCTTCTCCTCAGTCTTCCTCCTCTGCTCCTCCTCCTTCTCCCGTCTCCTCTTATCCTTCTCCAGCATCTGCCTCCTGTCCTCTCCCTCCTTCTCCCATCTTCTCTCCTTCCTCCTCTTCTCCTCCACCTTCATCCTGTCCTCCTCCAGCTTCCTCCTCTCCTTCTCCTCCTGCACCTCCTGTCTCCGATCCATCAACCACCCTTCCAGCTTCCGCCTCCTCTCCTTAACCCGCTCCTGGGTGTTCAGGGACCGGTGTCTCCCATCCCGGAAATTCCTGACATTCTCCACTGGTGCCACTGTCCTTTTGCCCCCTTGCGGCTCCTTCCATCTCTTCAGCTCTGTAGTGTTGCTCTTATCCTCATCGACCCCGGAACAGCACAGCATCTTGGTGAAGGAATGGGAGGAGCTGACCTGCTTTGAGAGAGAGGAGTTAATATAGACACACTGACTGGACACTCCAGTACATTAACACTGCACTGAGAGAGAGAGGGGTTAATACAGACCCACTGACTGGACACTACAGTAAAGGTTCACTCCTCACCTCTCCTAGAATCACAGGAGCTACAGGGTCCTCTAGGTGTCTCAGCACCTGTGTTCTGACTTCTAGCAACTCTGGAGGCCTGTCTTCAGGACTTGGACCTTCCTGACTCTCCTGATTCCTCTGCCTCTTTTTCTTAGTCTTCTTCACCCAAGCCTTCTCCTGGGAGGTGATGGGAGAGAGGTGAGGTCTGGGGACAGGCAGCTGGCTGGACAGTGAGGCAGTGACCTGGGGCAGGTCAGTGTCAGGATTAGAAGAGGTGGACATGTTGTCCTCTTCATCTTTTTCAGGGCTGACTTGGAAAGCACGCCTCTTTGCACTTGGACACTGAAGACAGACACAGGTCTTTGCTGTTGGGGTCAGTTCTTCTTAGTCTTAATATACCCTCAGTATATGCATTGTGACTGTAATAAGAGTCTGCACAGTTGACTCTACACAAGGACAGAGGGGGCAGCATGGAGCAGTCGGCAGGGAGTTTAATGAGCTCAGCGGCATCACAGGTGAGTGTAGAGGGAGGGCCCAGGGGCACCGAGGTCCAGGAAAGGAAGGGGTGGACAGCTGGTTCTCTTTGAAAGCCTTGTCCACCTGGATAATGGGCTGTGGAGGCTGAAGACACACAGGAGACCTTGGTAATGGAGACACCCTTCACTTCTAATTCTGTACGCACTATAAGGTCCACATGTACTGAGTTTCACCAGGTGAGTCTGCACAGTTTGTCCAATAAGATCCTGGACAAGTGTGTCTGTACAGTTGTTTTAAGTGTTTGTACAGGGGTGAGTCTATACAGTGTGTTTAATAAGAGTCTAAACAGGTCTGTTTATATAGTGAGTCCTAATAAAAGCCTGTACAGTCTATACAGTCTATACAGTGTGTCCTGTAAGAGTCTGTACAGGTGAGTCTGTACAGTGTGTCCAATTAGAGTCCATACAGGTGAGTCTATACAGTGTGTCCAATAAGAGTCTGTACAGGTAACTCCACACAAGGACAGAGGTTCTGTTCGCTTCTCACCTGTCTCGGAAGCTCAGGAGCTCTGACACTCCTTAGAGGAGGGAACTTAATGGGGGCAGCATGGCGCAGTCAATTTCTATATCTAATGTTGTCCCTCAAACATTTTGTAATATCTCTGGGAGTGTATACAGTAGAAGCCTGGTTAACTGCTTAAATTCAAACTAAACAGGACTATGGGAATGAGATTTGATTTCGAACTGGGATTTAAATAAATAGGAACGCTGCACTACATTGTGCTTTATGTAAGACAAAAGGTGGGCTTCCTGTGTTTTCGATAACTCAGTTGTAAGAGCGGAGGAATATAGTGGAAACAGCTGGGAACTCTTTGTCCTCTGGTTTGAATCTGGCTGGAAGAAAGGTGTTTTTTATGTTCTTTAATCAAAAAGTGAAAATTTGTCATTCACTTAGTTGTCCAACGAAAGCTGAGTAAACGGTGAAGCAGAGCCTCTTGTTCTGAATTCTTCTAACATTTTCTAGGCTTGTAGACTCCTCACTCTTCCTAAAACAAAGTGCCGCAGATAAAGATACAGTAGTTGTTGGGAGTTTAGTTCAGTGGTAGAGCACATACAGTACAGTACCTCGCATGTATGTGGCTGTTTTCAACCGCCGGCGTCTCCACTCTGGATTTCTTCCTAAGCGAGATATCTTTCCTTACTTGTGTGTGAATTTCAGCGCGACACATAAACCCTTTGTCTGTTTTATAAATATTCTATTTTAAATCAGTTAAAACAAAAAAAGTACTAATTACATACACGTAGAAAACACATGTATCTAATTTGAAAATGTGGGCAATGTATTACTAGTTGTGGAGCTGAGCTCACAGTAGAGCAGTTGATATTGTTAAACCACGTATTGTTTTTAAATTATGCCACTAAACACTGGCACGGTGTTTGTGCAGTCCTACCCAAGCTTTCTATCGAGTGGATGAGTCTCCTGTTCCATCTCCAATTCTTTCCGCACATTTCATCTGTTTCACCACCTTTATCATTAGATTATAGCCACTAATACGAGAATACTGTTCTGAAAGACTGTCTTAAATAATAATGTTGAAAAGGGTAATGATAAGAGTTTTTTTCATTAAGGTAACCATACATTTGCCTGTATAGTACAACTTATTATCTGTATCCGCAAATCCCCAATATTAATGCTGTCTCCTGAGAAACACAAGTGTAGAGTCAAATTATATTAAATAATACAACAAATCTATTCAATTAACACCCCTATGTGACAGAACACATTTAAGACTTACACCCCTTTAAATATGTATTTCCTTCATTTCAGTTCTCTCCCCAGGATACCTGAAAATTCATTATAGTATAATAAAGTCTGTGCATGCATTACCTGTAATACAGCTACTAATACAGATAACATTAAACTTCATTATTAAGATATTACACTTTTATTAATAAAATATGAATTGATAAAATTCCTTGTGAATAATTGTAGTGTCTGGAAAGCAATTGTTCATTACTTAATGACGATATTATTTCCACTACATTCAGGACAGTTCCAATGTAATCTATTGTTCCGCTTAGTCTGCTTAGTCTCCTACTTTAGTAATGTCTAATGGGCAGCAGCTGTTATTTTAGGTTTGTTGCAATTGAGAACAGGTTTGCTACAGAGCTGCTGACAAATTTCAGCAGCCAGTTTGTTGCAACTGACCCGTTGTAGCTACCAATCAGCAGCAAGGAGAAACAAACAATAGTTTTGTTTTTTTTTTAATAAAAAAAGGAAAACCGAGTAGTAGTTTATGTCGTAATTTCAGGTACAATGTATGAACTAAAGTTAACTAGTCCCACAGTAATGCGTGGGATCCTATCAACAGAAAAAAAAATAGTTGTAACCCGAAAACACAACAAACACAAAACGAGAAGTCTCCCGGGAACCTAGGTAAATCCCTGTAGTAGTCTAGCAACTATAAAAAAACAACCAAATGCAACAACTTCAAAAGAAAAAGAACATTAAAAACAAATCTGGGGAACAACAAAAACACAGAATCTGATGCGAGAGCTTTTTCAAGTCTTCAGTGCTCCTCTCCTCTCAGTAGACCTCTCTCATATATTTGTGTACAGGTCAGCTGGAGGTAAACAGCTGATAGTAATTTAAGTAGGGAGCTGCGCCAGCATGTGTGGGCTGCAAATGGAAAAGTCAAGGTTTATTCCATGCTGAAAATAGAAGTAAACACAACGTTTCAGCTGTGGAGCCTTCTTTGATTGTGACTCGAAATAAACCTTTACTTGTTTGTTTGATGTTAATTTATTTCCATCAAATACCTAAGAGTATCTAAACTCGACAGTTGCTTTCAGTAGCTAAAGACAATACTCCAGGTGAGGCTTGAACTCACAACCTCGGCATAACTCCGCTGTGCACTGCTGTATAAGTACCGCGCGCTGACCGATTGCGCCACTGGAGCTGTGCAAGTTGTACTCCTCATACAGACTGACGCTGCAGAAACACAGGGTGAAAACGGTTTCGGTTGTGGATTCATCTCCACATGGGGAAAAGGAACAGTAAAATAGCAAGGAAAATACAAGAAAAGAAACTGAAAGAATTGTGCTAACAGCAAAGGGGGACGGAGGGAGGTGGTCGGAAAAGTAAATCAACCTGGCGGATTATTTGTAGCGACATTTTTTGAGTCAATCAGCACACGGATTTCTCTTCATGTGCCTTAAACTGTGCAGTTTGTATTTTCGTTGTAGATAGGTTTCTTCAGACGTCCAGTAAAGTGACAATAATGGAGAACTAGCTGACGCACCCCGTTGTGAAGACCCTCTGTAAGGTGATTACACGTTTCATTTTCAAGTCGCCTCCTTTACACGCAATTGCAACCCCGACACTGAGAGAAAGCATGAGAAATGGCTTCAATTTCAATGTGAAGCGCAGTTCAGGCTCGATGGCTTCACATCTCCCATCAATCAAATAAAATTGCAGTGAAGCGATCTAAATAAGACTCTGAAGTACTGGGAAAGGCGATTATTTTGAGCGTGCCTCCCAGGGTCTGCTACGAGGCTGAAGTTGGCTTCTTATTCGCGTTTTTCGTTCCACCTTAAATGCTGCTGCTGTGATGTTATGTCGCCTTTCGCCTGTAGATGGCTCTCTTCGATCAGTACTAATCCGGCTGGAATACTGTAGACATCTTCACTGAAAGGGAATATCCAAATAAATAGCGACTGTCCAAATTATATTTTTGTATGGAATAGATTTCAGAAAATCGCAAACCAATTTTAAAAACTCACCACAACACGGACTTACACTGGGAAAAGGTGAATGCACTTTCTGCTTATTGCTATGGCCTTCCCTCCGATTATGAAAATGTCTCACAGTTCTGACGCCGACGTGTGAAAGACAATGAAACAGACTATCAAAATCCTGAAGTACAAGAAATTTTAATGCACCAGTTTTTTAAATATGACCCTCTGATCCTGGGATGTCAGAATACATTTAGAAAAAGTATGGCACGAATTGCACGAATTGCAATGGCACAAGTTGTTGAGAATATCACTGACCTTGCCGATATTTGCAGGGGATATGAATGTTTTGCACATGTTGAACTACAACACGTAAAAATTGAGCTTCTTAGTCAATATCACCGGGAATGTCCAATAATGACGAACATCAGTAGCTTCAAGGAAACTTAGACTCGCACATGGAGTTTTATCTTCGAATGGAGGGTGGGAGAATTCATTTGTACTCTCGTTGCTCATTAGCTAAACTATTTTAAAAATATGACACAGATTTGTTTGAGAAACTTGTAATCGCCTTAAAGAGAGTCTTCTTGAAGATGTGCACCAGCTAGCTCTCCACTGTCAATTGACAGGACTTTAGAAAAAACTGTTCTCATACAACCAACATACAAATTACACATCTTAAGGAACAAATCCGTGTACTAAATAACATAAAACTGTCGCTGCAAATTATCACCAAGCTGTTTTATGTGTCTGACCACCTCTTTCCTACTTTGCAGCGAGCACAAATCTTTCTGTTTCTTCATCGTTATTTTACTGTCTCTTTCCTCCATGTGGAGATGGATCCACAGCCGAAACTTTAGGTCAGTTCCTGTTACTCTGTCTGATTGAAAGAGCTGTATTAAAGGCACTCCCATCTCTGCAGGAAAGTTATTGCTGCTCTCAACACAATATACTGCAGCCAAATATAGCGATACTGTCACTGCCTGTGGGCCACGTGTTCCTGCTGTCAGTCTATTATGTCATGTTCATCCACATCCAGAAACATTACTGCTGTAGCACAAGAGTTATATAGGCGCAGTCCATAGAGCAAGAATCTCTTAATCTCAGAACTGTGGGTTCAGCCCCCACATTGGGTCCCTCTGTGTCAATTTGATCCCCCCAATCCTCCTAGCATGACCTGATGGCGTAACAGTGATACCCAGTACCCAGCGTAATTCAGCTTTCTTTCCACTTGATTCAGATTTTGATCTGAAATCATCGGCCGAACAAGAGTTTGTCTAAATCGAGGGAGATCTGCTCACAAGCAAGTATTAAACACTTCAGCATTTTCTGTTCGAATACCACACTTTGTCAAAACACTGCCGCTTCTTAAGCTAATAAGTAACAGTTTTTGAGCACCCATTGTATTGTTAATGCTTATATTAAAAAAGCATAAATTGACATAATGGAATTTGGACTGAACAAAGTAGTCCAGCCCCTTTACAACATTACATACCCACTGATTAAAGCTTAAAACTACAGCAGCAGGAGTAACAATAATGGCAACAACATGTTTGGAGTTCGGCATTTCATTTCTTATGCAGAAACATCGTATCGGAATGAGCTGCCTTAGATAAAAGAGGAATTGCGGCTTCAGATCTTTTTTGCAGAGCATTGCGATGTTCTGTTCATGCTGACTACACGCTTTAAATTTGTCATTTACTGCAAGCGCTGCTTTTCCAGGTTTTTCTGAAATACCTCGCATTTGAGCCACCACTAAAATATTTCATTCCCGTCGCTGAATACATCGTGGAAACGGTATTTGCAACGGAATGCTGTCACACATGAAACCTTTTTGTTATTCGGTTCTGAAGTTTGAAAATGAAAATAAAACGGGGGTCACTTCATAGGCTTGAAAGAAGTCCAAGCAGTATAAAAACCCGCAAATTCTCACAAATTGCATTGTGCTGCACCTTTCTTCTGCTGCTTTTATAAATCAGCCTTAAACATTTGAATGCATACCTTACTGCTGCTAATCACATTCACGTGTTTACGAAGCTTTTTTCTGTCCGTTATGTTTTTGCTAAGTAGTTTCTCCGTTTTCCTCGTACTGTGATTGTCAGCGAGCACAACAAGACTGAAACAGTGTAAAGGCAGGTAAAAAAGACAGGGTAAAACGCCTGACTGTCGGGAGTGGGATTTGAACCCGTGCCTCTATTTGGAGAGCGAAACACAAAGCTTAAAAGACACGATATTGTGAATTTGCTGTTTTAAACCGCTCGACTATCCTGAAGAAATGGGTGCTGATTGCACCAGTTGCATCCGACTTTCCGTAACTTTAGGACGACTGATACGACTGGATGAACACAATTTGTGGCGTTTAGCATGACATGGAAAACGGTACCGGAGCATTCGGGTCCGGACTACCAGACTCAGAAACAGTTTTTACCCCCGCACTATCAAACTATTAAAATCCCAGCCTCTCTCACTCTCACCTCACCTCTCAACTATGATCTGAACCTCACAGTGCCTTCTTTCTTACCAAAAACCCAAACACACATTGAAAATCTACCTCTACCATACATGTCAAAATCTCACTCCCCATAATTTCTATCCCTTTATTTCATTCTTTTGATGCATGTTTTTGCACATAACCTGTTACCTTTTTGTTGTTTTGCACACTGCCTATTGTTGTTTTTTGCACATCGGCTGTTGTCTCTGTCTCTGTGTTTTTTTCTTTGTACTACTTATGTCCGAGAGCTAGCTAAATAGCATTTAGTTATACCATATACCTGTATATGAGTATAATGACAATAAACTTGAATTTGAACTTGAACTTGACATAGTCTTATTATTATTTTATCGTTTACTCGTTTAAAAAAACACGGTCTTCTCGTTCCAAAGTCAGATTTTTAGTGCTTTCGAACGTTACTTCCAACCTGGACTGACAGCTCACCCGATCTGTTTGTGATCAGACCATGGAGTGGGGGGCTATACCAAGCAAGCAAAAACAAGGCAGGATATGCAAGAATACTAATCACTGGCGACAGTTATGTTCTCTTACTATTGAGACTCCTACATTGCGAGTTTTCTGAAGACTTTGAAACTAAAGGAAAGCAATTCTCTTTTCCGTCGGGGATGTAGCTCAGTGGTAGAGCGCATGTTTGGCATGTGTGAGGTCTTGGGTTCGATCCCTGGCATTTCCAGGTGCTTTATATTACAGTACTCAGATCGCAATGTTTAGTGAGAACTCTTTGCTCGTGTTCAGAGAACACGTTTCCTAGTTAAAATCACTGTTTCATCCACTGTGGCAGTGAGGTCAGCACAGGAATACAGAGACAAGGTGGACTGAATAAGAACTGGATGTCCTGTGGATGCGAACAGAGCATAATAATTTGAATGAAAAAGAAAGAAAAGCCCAGCAGTGACTGTCCCCTCTGTACTGAGCCTGGTGGACAGCAGCTCTTCCAGTTGAGTCCCTCAGACCCTGAGTCTGTCCCTGTGCAGCTCCAGTCCACACAGATGTTCCAGCCCCTCCAGCTGTGGCCCCAGTGTCTTTCTGAGTGGAGCTGACTGTGAGACTGAGACTCTCTAACAGCACCGTGGAGCTGAACTGATACTTATACACTAATACACCCCCAGTCTGAACAGAGTGAGGACAAATCTCAGCTCCTCCTCCTTATTCTTATAGGTAGTAGTAGCAGTAGTAGTAGGAGGAGCAGTAAAATATTAGTAGTAGGTATTAATAGTAATAGTAGGTAGCAGTAG